>NC_056623.2:73464340-73769840 GCF_002870075.4 Lactuca sativa | reverse complement strand
ATGAATCATGTTATTATGCTAGTTAGGGTGAATAACTTGGAAAGTTCATATTTGCATGTATAATAGAGAAAACATAGATCCAAGGTATTTAGGGTTGCATGTACACTTAGGAGTGTTAGAATTCTCAAAACCCAACAGTGGTATCAGAGCCTAGGCTTGTTTTCTTGTTACACTTGCAAAATTGGTTGAAAAATCGAGTTTTTATGTTGTCTGCTCAGCAGACTCGCTGAGTCCATGGAGGGACTCGACGAGTCCAAGGCAAAATACATCCAACTCGCCGAGTTGGTTCGTGCACTCGACGAGTTGGACCCCCAGACAACATATATTCGACCTTTTTGGCTAGAATTGGACTAGGAACATTACCCTAAGATGTTTTTGGACTTATAAACTTGTTTTTGATGTGGTAATGTTCATGCTAATCCAATTTCAAAGATAATTGTCAATAGATTCATGTTTTGTATTAGTTTAAGGTTTAGACTAATTACATGAAAAAGTTTGATTTGAATTATCTTGTTTTTATGAGTTGCTTAGATTAATAGAAAGTTATGTGAAATTGTTGTTTTCAGTCCAAATTAATCTAAGAGTTGATTCCAAAATGTGTTTTTGTAACTTGTCCTCAAGTTATATGAAAAGTCACATTTAAGTTTCATAAAACTCATAAAGTTTTCCATAAGTTATGAATAAGGAAGGGTCACATTCTCTTAATGGTTTAAAGTCTTCCATAACTTGTCCTCATGTTATGGAACTTGAAGAGTTTTTTAATTAAAACTACTTTAAACTCATAAGTTATGGAATTAATTAGTTTTGAATAGTTTCAAAACTTGCCATCAAGTTTTGGAATTTGAAAAGTTTTCTCTTATGAATACTTTAATTCCAAGTAAGCCCTTAGAATTTTAAAAGTTAAAATTCAACCCTTGTACTTTATAATATTATAAGTTAATAATAATAATAATAATATATATATATATATATATATATATATATATATATATATATATATATATATATATATGTATATATGTATAAGAGCAAGTCAGTCTTACCGTTAGTAGGCCTTATTCACGAAGCCGGTCTATAAAGGGACTATAAGGTTACTGTCTATAAAATGGCAGTTTAATGAGTGTCCACTCTCACCCATCGTTTCCTTGACCGGTGGAGGGTCGTTAGCCGAACGGGTAGGACAAGGACTAGCATTCTCCCTTCATTAAAAGTATTAATGATAAATACTAAGTAACTAAACCTTTTATAAATACCCAATCTTAGTTACTCAGGAAAATGTGAATAAGGTGGTAATCCATGAAATTACACTTTGCACTTTGTTTAAGTCGGTTAGTGGAGCGTGTGTGGTTAACCGGTACACTAACCTGGACTTAACAAGGTAGGCAAAGGGTAACTTAATGTTTATCATAGTATCGGTGGAGCGTGTGTGGTTAACCGACACATCGATTAAGGGGTAAATATTAAGGGTACCAAGTATATTTGCATGGTTACTTCACACCTTGTTTTGTGATCCTCGGCATCCCAGTCACAAAACCTGAAGGGCACACTCAAGATTGAAACATGCCATTGAAAAGTTCAATGAATCTCAAAGATCTAGGAGTTTCAAAACCAATTAAAACCTAATAATATATTTTGTTTATCTTGGTGGAAATTGGTGAATCGTCATTCACCTACCTTCAAATATTTTATAGCTTGGATTACGGCATCCCTCTTCCAAGTTATAAAAGTATTATGCTGGGTCCTAGCCTTAATATTTCATATTGGGTGTTATATTAAGGACTTTAAATCAACTATCTTGAATATCACCCAAAAAGATGTCTGGTTTAGACATTTATGATCTTCCCAAATCTCTTGAAACAAGCTTTCCTAAATGAAGATGATGTCCCATGGAAATCATACTTCTTTCACCTCCTCCAATTATTCTCCCTAACCCACAAGTTCTTGAAAATTTTAAGGTCACTCAAGCCCTATTGGCAAGCAAAGGTCAATTTGTGATCACATCTTGGAGATGTAGTCACATATTAACAAGCCGGGAGAGTTGGGTGTCAAAGTCTTGAGAAAGTTGGTGGCTCAACTACATTCTAAGTCACATAGTGAGTTCCTTTGGGACTCCTATGAAACAGACTATGACAAGACCCTTAATGATCTTATCTATTTGCTTGGTGCTACTGAATCAACAATTATTTGGAAGGCTAGTAAAGCAAATTTGATTAAGAAGATCAAATTCCCAAAAATTTATGGACATTGACAATGGTGACACTGGAAATCAAGAAAAAACATTCTCTTCCCAATAGAAAGGAATTGGCCATAGTCAACTCGGTTGACCAAATGGTAAAGAGAAAGGCTAAGTCTGTGATAGTCTCATGTACCATTACCAAAGCGTCCATATGCTAAATTGCCAAAGGTTGCAAAGCTGCGAAATTTACCTAAGGATGCTAAAGTCAATAAGTTTGACTCTACTTCAGGTAAAGTCCATTGTGTAACTCTATTAAGCTCGTATTTGGAGATTCTTATTACATAATGTGACTAAGTCACATGGTGACGTTATAAGAATCAAAGAAAAGAGAGAAAGCTTAAAGGAAGTATATGCTGATTCTAATCGTGAAGATGGATTTCGATCGCATGGTTCGGTGATCAGAATCTTGAGTTGTTACTTAGGAGTTATGTAATATTGCTTAGGAATAGATAACAAGAAGTTTTTCATAGGCTTTTGCATTGTAAGGATAAGTTTTCTGCAAAGTTTTAAAATAAAAGGAAAATATTTGATTTTATTTATTTAAAATATCCTTACAATGGCACTTGTGAAAATTTTTGTTGCTTATAAGATTCCATTAAGAGTAAGAGTGGAAATATGAATTTGATTCTTTCATTTGTGGTAGTGTCTAAATTTACCAAATAAGGAAAGATTCTCATCACCCAAGTTTCAATTGGACCGAAACTTGGAATCAAGCAAGTTGTATAGTATATGAATGAGAACTTTCAAGCATTGGAAAATTAAGATTAATTACTTGTTCACATGGATGTGTGAGTCAAGTAAAGGACTAAGGGATCGAGTACACATTCTTGTGCACTGATTAAGTCCACCACAAAAGATCAATAAGACTATTCGTCATAATTTACTATTGCTCAGTAAATATGGTTATACTTACAAGCTTAAGTGTAATTATGAGACATTGGAAAAGGTTCCAATGTATAGCAGAGAGAATAAGAAGAATCAATTTAGGCAGAAAGATAAAACTTTCTACAATCTAAAAGATGGGAGAGTACTTTAGTATCATGTTATATAATCATCTTAATGATTAAAGGACCTTATCACAATTCATCCCTAAGTGTATTATGATAACTAAGAAGAGGAGCTATGAATTGTTGAAATGGTTAAATCAAGAAGATGAGTCATATTTCATTCCAAAACAATTCTTAGAGTCATACTCCAAGATTGTAACTTGAGTTACATGTCTTTAAGAAGGTTTAAAAACACTTGTCAAATGTAAGAGTAAAAGTTTTCTACTCTTGTACATTTGAAATTGGTAAGTTGTGATGTTTTGGATAAAACAAAGACCAACTAAGGCCAATTGTGTGAAGTGTTTGTCTTGATTAGAAGCCACACTATCTCTTGAATATCTGACAAGAAAGTCTTATATGTCAAGAGGACAGTGGGAGTCTTAGAGGTCTTGAAAGTCTCAAGAACTAATCAAGAATAAAACCTGAAGTTCTTCACTAGCACACGACTTGAGGTTTATAACCTATCGTGTTGGCATATTCTGTGCCCATTCCAGTTAAAGTTTGCTTTGCATATGAGTTCTTAGAGTTCTTAATTGGTTGCACAATAGCTTGGAAGCAATGGCACCCTTGAGCTGCCAGATGGCAAGAAATTAAGATTGAGTTCAGTCCATATGAGTTTGGATTTGTCATTATCCTTGTCGTGTGACTATGGTTTTGACAATTCACATGGATAAGAACACATACACCATTAAATCTAAGTGTCATAATGTTTCTCTCCGATTCATGAAAATGATGGTGAGGAAAAACTTTCACTAAGTAGATTTTAGCTAGGTAGCAAGTGTGTTATTTGTATTCTCAAAGTCGTTAGTGGAGCATGTGTGGTTAATCGACACACTAACATGGACTTGTGAGAAGTGGCAAAGGTCTAAACAATCGAGACTATGATTGCGGCATCCCTTTTCATAGTTCTTAAAAATTGTTTAGACACACCTGTGAGCTATCTAAGATAAGGTGTATGATATTGATAAAGTTTTATCAAATCAATCTAGTATCAGAAATCCGAACTTTGGTAAGAAAGTCAATAAAGTGTTGATTTCTAGAAGTCCAGTTGATTTCTGAGTACATGTCAAAGTTAGTAGGAGTATAAGTGTTATGCTAATAATCATCATGTTAGTGGGAGTATGATAATAATGATAAAGGTTGCAAGTTAGCAATGTTAATTATAGAAAACAAAAGGTTTCAATTGGAAAAAGAAGAAGTTGTTTTCCTATAATTAAGGGAGGGGAAATTATACTTCATCTCAAATCTAAAAGCTTAGATTGAGGTTTTAATCGTATTTAGTCAAGGATATATATATATATATATATATATATATATATATATATATATATATATATATATATATATATATATATATATGAATTTCATGTTGAAATGGCTCAACATAAGGAACTTCTATATATGGGTCCATTATTTGCATTCTAAAATTCGATTATGATTACGACATCCATTTTCATAATCTAAATTATGAGAACTTGACAAATTGAAATGGAAATATTATAGCAAAAGACTGGTTTAGTCTTTATGTGAGACATCATGAATCGTGTCCCATATGCTTTGGATATAGGATCGATTACATGTGCTATATTCATCCTTTCTAAAATTTTCCAAATGCCTAGGGCATTAAGAAAGGAAAAGGTCTAGAATTGGATATGACTAAAAGGTTTAAGCAATTGTTGAGGACAATCTAAGGTTTACCAAAGATTGGTTGCTCAGGGACAGTTGGAAGTATAGTGTTAATTATGGAAGGACCATATTGACATAATCTGTAAGGAGGTAACTCTTGTTCAGAAGTCATAGTCAATATGGAATATGGAAATGTTTCAAAGTTAGAAATTATTCAATTTGTATAAGATTAGGAAAACTTAATGCAAGAAGGATGTTTCCAAGGAGTTGATCTCCTTTGGAATGCTCTGTAATGTTTGTTGTCAAGTCCTTGTGACCTTGTGCATAATCATTACAAGAGGATCAATGCATATAAGTTTAGAATCTAACTGATTTCAGTAAATGACATGAATTTGGAATTCTTGCATTTGCAATAAGGATTTGGGACTATGAAATGAGAATCATTGGAGTTATGTTCAATTGGTCTATTTCGCAAAGTAAAGATCATAGACAAACATAGTATGCATACTTGGTGTATGACATGACTAGTGTGTAGAAAACATAGTGTACATGCTTGGAGCATGGGACAACTATTGTTTTAATTCAAGAATAAAGTTGATAGATGAAACAGTATACAATGAATAATGTGTAATCATATGGTGATAAATAAAAGGTGTTTTATTTATATTCATAAGTTCTGAGACCATATTGGATTCGATTATTATTGTGTTTCACTTTGCATGTTTTGACTTCCAGAATAACTATGTCATTGTTCTGAATGACTAAGTTATTCAAACCATCCACAGTCGGTCATATGTTGGAAGTAGATATGAATCAAGACTGTCATGGGTTGGGCTTGTAGAGGTCTAAGATGTTGGACAAGGTGGTGCTACAACACTCATGAGTGCTCATAAGTTCTGAGTATTGGATTCAACCCACGCTCATTGGAATCACTTCATGGATTTTACCACGAGTGATCATGAGACGATAATATCTTATATTCTTCAAACCTAGAGATATGATTTATTACTATGATTTGGTTATACATTGATTGCACGAAAACGCATTGGTAACTCGATGTTATAAAACGTGCCTTTGTGTATGATTCAACAAGTAGTAGAACAAGCCATATGAGTCAAAGTTTATCCATTTCTTTTTACCTTCGGGATAAAAGCGATATCTGTAGGCCCCTCGATGATTTGGTGATGACAAATGTAAGTGCTCGGCCGGGCCTGGACTGATTTGTTCAATTAGTTAGTCATCATAAATCGAAAATCGGGAAACAACAAATGGACAGAGAGAATGATTATAATCCATGTCTCAGTCCATATGATATCTAAAATGGAGGAATATATGATCCCTTATCTAATGGACAAGTCATTGAAAAAGGTCATAGATCATCGATGAGGTCAGAGTTCGACAGAAGCTTTTGAGAGCTAAGATTTCCAGTCGGTTCTTGAAGTCATACTTGCAATATTAGTTTTAGACTTATCCAAATGGGAGACTGTTGGATTAATGTCTAAGTCCATAACTATAATTGGTAAGACTTGACCCGACCCGTCATGGTCCATTTGGGTTGCATGGCATCATGCATTTAGATAGACTATAATGAGAGAAATAACACTTAAGGTTTGTTAATATATTATAAGTTCTAATATATTAATAAGATTATTTAATTAGTATTGATCAAGAATTAATCTAGGGTTAATTAAGTGATCAAAAGAAGACTAATTAAATATATGGGTTAATTGTGTAAATTATCCATACTTGTATAGTGGGCTAATGCTCTATGGATTATCAAGTTGGGCTAAAACCCATAGGATGCTCCATGGTGTATTTTAACCCATGGATCCAAGGAAATGGAAAGCCATGACAATTAGGGTTTACCCTAATTGTGACACTATATAAAAATCATATTGTTGGAAAAAATCGGCCACTAGAGAATATGTGAAAGGGCTAGTCGATTTTCATGAAGTGGGGTTTTCTCTCAAGTCATTCCAAGTGTATTTGGTGTTGTGTGAACCATTTGAGGTGTCACACTTGGGGCACTAGGCACTCAAGCTTCATGGAGACATTCTACATCAAAGAGGTATGTAATTCTAACTTGATATATTCATATGAATCATGTTATTATGCTAGTTAGGATGAATACCTTGGAAAGTTCATATTTGCATGTATAATAAAGAAAACATAGATCCAAGGTATTTAGGGTTGCATATACACTTAGGAGTGTTAGAATGCTCGAAACCCAACAGAAAGATCTAGGAGAAGGTGATATAATTCTTGGTATCAAGGCGAAAAGGACAAGTAATCTGATTTCTCTGAGTCAATATCATTATAGAGAGAAAATTCTAACAAAGTTTCAACATTTGGATATTAAGGAATTCAAAACTCCTTTTGATTTAAGTGTGAAAAAATTGTGAATTCTGGACGAGCAGTGGCTCAACTAGAATATGCAAGTGAAATTTGGAGCATGATGTATGCTACACATTGCACTCGACCTAACATTGCATTCGCTGTAAGAAAACTTAGTCTGTATACTGTCAATCCAGGGACAGAGCATTGGAAGGTAGTTGGTAGAGTACTAGGATACCTAAAAAGGACAAGTACTTTTGAGTTGACATATTCGTCATCAAATGGATATATCACACTAGTGACTCGAAATCCACAAGTGGTTGGATTTATACTCTAGCTGGCATTGCTATATCTTAGGCGAGCAAGAAACAGACATGCATAACTCATTCAACGGTGGAAGAAGAGCTAAGTGCATTAGCAGCATCGGGCAAAGATGCAGAGTGGATTCGAGATCTTCTTATGGATATCTGTCTGTGGGATATTCCAATGCCTTCAATACCTATGTACTATGATAGTGAGGCCACACTGTCTAAAGTATATAATTCATTATATAATGAGTAGTCGAGACATGTAGGTCTGCGACACAGTTTTATGAGAAGTGGTACCATCAAAGTTGTCTATGTCAAGACAAGTAAGAACTTCGTAGATCCGTTTACCAAACCTCTGAAAAGAGATTTGGTTGCATCTACCACGAGATTCATGGGTCTAAAACCACAATATAATCTCTTAGTCATGGAAACCCAACTTGGAATTAGTGCTTATAATTCTCAAGTTTAAAGGGTAAAAACAAAGTCACTAACTATAGAAGGTACTATAATTAATGATAGATCCTTGTGATGTAGGATAGTATGTCGTTGCCGAGAACGAGGTTGAGTTACGACTCCTAACATAGTTTCGGAGACACCTAAGCAATGAAGATGTTGTAAAACTTTGCCTATCTGATTTAGAGGTGGTCCTGCCTCAAGTGAAGATTAATGGTTTATCTTCTAAAGGGTCATGAAAAGGATTTATAGTGCATGGCTTAAACCTAGGGTTTAATCTTTATGATGTGTGGGGGTAAACCGGAGAGGTCACAAGGTGTAACGCCCATAGATCCGGGCTAGTCAATTTAGAGGCAATTGGGGTCGAAAACAACTTTTCAACAAAAGATTATTAAGAATAAATAATCTCAACCAAGTTTTAGTATATGTTACAAGGTTTCCGTACATATAAAGAGCGTCGAAATCTGAGTTATTAGGAAGAAGTTATGACCCGTTGAAGTTTCGCGACGGAACCGACACGATACCGGGAGGCGTAAATAGTGAATTTATGATAGAGCGAGATATAGACTTAGCGATCTAAACGATAGTATATGTTAAACCGATAGTGTGCATAAAAAGAACATCCAAATCTGACTTCGTATGAGGAAGTTATGATTTTTCTAAGATTTAGCATAGCAGTGCACAACCCGAAATCTGAATTTTAGATCGGTCGATTTTTAGCCAAAATAATCTAAATGATAAGTGAAGATATCATTAATAGGAGTTAAACGATAAAAAGACAGTCGAAAACGGAGCTCAAATGCGAAAGATATGGACGAAGCTTAGTCCCTACTCTTCGAGCATTGCGAATTCGATATAGTTTTGTAATTCTGAGATAGAGTGAGAATTAGTCGACGGGATCTAAATGAAAGTTTTAGTAATCGTAAATACCAACGTGTGGATATAAAGAACGTCGATAATAGAGCTCGTATGCGAAAGTTATGGATGAAGCTTAGTCTCTACTTTTCGAGCGCGGCGAATTCGATACAGTTTTGTAAATCCGAGATAGAATGAGAATTAGCTAACGAGGTCTAAATGAGAGTTGAAGATCTTATTAATAGGAACTCAACGGTAAAAAGACAGACAAAAACGGAGCTCGTATGCAAAAGTTACGGACGAAGCTTGGAGACTACTTTACTATACAATTCCTATAAATAAGAGATGAACTCTTCATAATTTCCTCACACCTTCGTACCTTTCTTTCTCTCTCTAACTTCTCTCTAATCTCCCTAAACCCCTCCCAAGTCTAGGGAACCTCCCTATCACAAGAAGAAAGCCCCGGAGCGCCCGACGGCTCCGAGAAGAAAAGCTTTCGGCTCGGAAACGCTGCTCCAGCGAAGCCCGGTTTTTAATAAAAACCCGCTGTAAGTGAGTTACGCCTATACTATATTTTATATAGCTTTTATTTAATTATAGTAACATTATTAGGACCTTAAAATAATTATTTGGGCTATTATTATGAGTTATATTGAGTGTTATTTAACGCTTATATAATAGTAATAATAGCTAGACTATTAATTAGTTGCGATTAACGTTAAAACTAAACTCTAGTGGTATCAATACTAGGTTTTGGTCAAGAAAAAAAAATTGTTTTGAGATAACGTAGTGTTGTTCAAGTACCGAGTCACCACCTAATCAAGTGAGTGCATAGTTACTTTCAGCTTACACATAGATATGAAGTATTTTATATAAATTACGTGTTATGTGTGCATATTATCTGAATACTTGCTATCTATGCTGGATGAACGTTTTATACATGTTTTCAATGATTTAAACTGTATATGTATTTTATATATACAAAATGTGTTGGGTAAAACATGGGTAGATGTAATAGTTGCTGTGTGACAAAATAAAATAATGAGAGGCCTCGTTATAGATGTTATTGATGATCCAGTCATTTAGCGGAGTATAGATGACGACCACAGACTATTCTAGACAGTCCAGTGGAACACTAGCAGACTCGCAACCTGTAGGTGTTTATTTGAACTGTGTATTTATTTGAACTGTGTGCTCACCAGATGTACTCCATCCCCCACATGGTTGCCTTAAGGCCATTTATTGTTGAGGAATCCCCTTAGTAGTAGTGTCCATCCCGATGGTAATCCTTAGACTAGGCCCCTTGTGTTAGATGTTTTAGGGACGTAAAGTGAGGATAACGAGAACGGGTAATCGGGTTTGTTTGGTTTGATAAAGCTAATAACTTATTTATTGTGGGTTGAAAACCCTATGTGCTCACCAGGCTCCCAAGCCTGACCCACTCAGTTTCTTGTATTACAGGTAGTGGCGCATGAGCATAGATGTGATGTCTTGGGATGAGAGATTAATGGATTTTAGGCCTGTAAATACGGAATAATGTAGTAAGGCCTATGCTGTATTGTTTATGCTTATGATCTGTATCGAACATGACATCCCGAGTCTTTTTAAATGAAATACATTTCTACGGAAATGCTTTTGATAAATCTTTATCATATTATGTTTTAGGACAAATTCTGCAACACTTTTATTTAAAATATTACTCTGATTTTTAAACAAAGCATAAACAAAATCGGTCTTTTCTGGCCGTGAAAATGGGGATGTCACACAAGGTTCATGGTTTAAACCTATAAGGATACTAATGAATTGGTCTCTTCTTGTTTGTTCTCATTAAAGTAGGGTTTAATCTTTATGACACCCAAGTGGCATCATGTGTCTGAGTGAAAGGAAACTTTCCAACTTGGTGGGGGATTATTGGAAATTATAAAGGTAATCTTGCAAGTTGGCAAGTTTCCTCTTTCCCACATTGGTGGGGGAAGAAACATTTAATAGGTTGATAAGGTTATTCCCTTGATAGGTATTCAAAGTCTTTAGTGGATCAAAGAAATGGGCTAAGCCCACACACGCGCGCCTAGCCTAGCCTAGCACTAGCCGGCGCCACAAGTGCACGAAATGGCACAATTCAGGAGCACTGGGCACTTTGCATGACACATCGGTCACTAGGAGCTGAGGAACTTTTATTTTTGACGAGTTCGGGTGAAGTCGGTTTGATCGATCTGGTCAAATGGTTGACCAACGTTGAATTTGTGGATAAAGCAACATAATATTCTAGAAGCTTAGAAAACGGCTTGCTTGGAGAGCAAGTCGTCGCCCTAGGGTTTCTAGGGGCCAGCCCATGAGGGTCCCCTTTACTGCTTTATAGGGTTTCGACACCTATAAATACAACTCCCTAGGAGCCGTATTACACACATAGATTTTAAAGCTCTCTCCCTCTCTTGGCGATTTCTTCCAGCTTTTTGAGTATTCACTTTGCATTTTATCGTTTTCCATTACTGTTTGAAACTCGGTAAATCTACACTAAATCCTGGGGTTCTACTCTGTTGCTTACAGCCGATAGAAACAAATCAAAAACCATTAAGGACAAGAGTCTGATCTGTGCGGTTCAAAGATCAAGATCTGCCGTCAACATGTTGGTTTTATCTTTCTGTCTCGTGTTTACTTTCATTAAATAACAAGACACTCTCCTTCGACCTTTCTTATAATTAGATCCAATCGAGAATTATTGATCTGGTTTTTGGACGAAACTTGGTAATTATATTAATAATAATTGAATCTATTATTCGCAACTAATCGACATATAATTATCAATGTTATTTGTTGGTTTTCTTGCATGTATGTTGGTTTTGATTTATAACAATGAGGTTTTCATAATGTATTATTTTAAAAAATTACGCCTTTGGTTGAGTGCCTAATATTTATTCTTATTTTTGCATTGAGACACTTTAATTTATGCATCTTTTTGAGCTCGTGTTAAAGTTGGGGAAGGAATTGTTTAACTTTCCAAAACCTCAAAGTTTCATTTTTGAATTGTAAAATTGTTGCAACAAAAGAAGATTGTAAGTTATATATAGTTGGATACAAATTGTAAAAAACTCAACTACATACATAAAGAGACACGGATACCCAATTTTTTTTAATGACAGTGTGTTAGGGTTTATATAATTTGGTACGTTGACATAATTATGTGGAATTGCTTATCTTTTATGCTAAATTATTTATTTATTTATTTTGAAGTTATAGGTCACATATGATTTGGATATAGGATTCGGATACATGTGACCCAGTTTTGCAACCGGTTATATTTACCCATTTTAATCAGGTCTTATAACCTGGTAAAAGAATTTTTTTATTTTATACTAACAATGGAATTCACTTATTTTATTTAAAAGTTTAATATATTTGAAACTCGTAGTATCACTACCCAAAATTTGAGGTTGTGATTACTAACCAATAGCTTTAGATAAGAGTCTATCGATCATGCCACCATAAATGATAAACTTAAATAATGAAAGTGATACTATATGATTCATCAAAAATCTTACAATGAAAGTCTACTCAAGGAAAATCCAATTGAAATGAACACTTTTTTAAACTTAATACACACCATATTGGAAAAATGAATTGAAATCCCTTGAAGGCCTCTACTGTTCTACACCCTCTCGTTACCC
This sequence comes from Lactuca sativa, assembly GCF_002870075.4. NCBI lineage: Eukaryota > Viridiplantae > Streptophyta > Magnoliopsida > Asterales > Asteraceae > Lactuca > Lactuca sativa. The sequence continues at coordinate 73,757,317 of NC_056623.2, read as the reverse complement.
TTCGAACTTCAAGCTACGACACCTCCTGAGATACATGGTAAGTTGAGTTCAATGAAGACAAGTTTATGGTTTTCCATCAGTTGAAAATACCGCATACGCAATAGTAAAATGAGCATCTAAAACGTGGTTATAATAATGGCTAGAGACAAAGTACCACTTTAGTCATGTACTATAACATGACTTTCATAACTAACATTTATTTCATAAATATCAATGTGAACTTATTATAGGAGAATACCATGCTTAAAATATGGAAAAACATTAATTACTTGACTCGACATGTAACATATCCAAGTGAAAATAAAAAAGGTTTTCTTGAAAAAATATAAAAGCATTATACTTTTTTTAGATGGCATGCAGAAAACATTTTTGATTTGGTTGAGACAACATACACACAACTAATTATCATCTTGAAATATTGATACAAAGTTGTAATGTTATTTAACAAATTATTTACCTTTGTTTCTCTTCTTGTTATGAAGTGGCCTTACCCATCTGTCCTTCCTTATGTGAAACGATCACTATACCTTGTATACAGAATGTTCCCGATAATAATACCAAAAACCAATCCACTTCCAAATCCATGGATATGATGATCCAATCAATTCTTTAAATTGGGAAGAGAGACTTAGACACATTGCTTGTTGGTGGAACTCGTGGCACCTTTAAATCTTGACCATCCTTGGATAGAGGTTGTCCAAACAATCCTAGATTCCTTATGTAGGAGCTGTTATCAAATGTATCAAATTCTTTTCCTTGTGGTATGCGCCCCACAAGATGGTTGAATGACACGTTGAAAATTTCAAGGAAGCTGAGTTGCAACAACTGTTGAGGAATTTCACATGATAGCTCGTTTTGGGAGAGATCCAAAGCTTCAAGATTCTTTAGGCTCCCCAAAGATTGAAGGACACGTCTCGTAAAATGATTGTTGGTGTTAGGGTGCAAAGTCACGCTCGAATGTATATGTGCTTTACCCTTATTCATGTGTAAATGAGTTGTCTTTCCTATAAATAGGAAGTGAGTGACACTCATATTTTAGAAGGATGATCATTTTGGAGTGTTAGTCTAGAGAGAGAAATTTGTACAAACCCAGTTGTATATCCTTTCTAGATCTAATATGAGCTTACACAGATTTATTCACTCCTTCTATTCTTGAGTTTACATGATGATTCACTAGATCTTTACAAATTCCGCACATGCCATCATACTCAACACCACTACAATTGGTATCAGAGCGGGTGTTCTTGATTTGATCAAGAATTGATCCATGGTGGCAATCTAGATTTGGTGATTCATTTTTTTGATCTTTGATCCTTGTGATTTAGAGAGTTTTTGGATTCTAGAAATCGAATTCATCTTTGATTCTATTCATAATTAGATTTTCTTAACTAGAATTCAAGTGATTTTTACTTTCCCTCTCTCTATAAAACCCATTCAAAATCACTTTCTCTCTCTAGAAATTTTCAAGGTTTTGTGATCATGGTGGATTTTCCATATGATTCTTGGATTGTGATCGTTGAAGATTTCAAATACAAAGTTAATGAAGATCAATTTTATAGGTTGGTGTTGAGTAAATTGATTTCATGGGGTAATATGGTTTCTTATGGAGATTTGAAGGATGATAATGGAAGATTGATTTTTTAACCACTTTGTAAGATTGTATGGTTGAATAAAATTGCCTTGTACATATTAGTCCGTAGTAGGAATCAAAATGAAGGAGAAGAAAGAGATTTGTTTAATAATAAAAATACATTTCTCTAATTGAAAACCCAAATGATCTTCATGCTCTTAAGTTGGTTGAAGTTCAAGACAATGGAGTTCAGTGTGATGTTCTTGGCGTTCTTAAAGTTCATGATAAGAAGATTCAAGTTGATTCTCATGAAGATGAATTTTTTTTTTGCTCAATGGGCGTTCAAACCGATGATATTTTGTGTTCTTGTGATTCGTTTGAAGGAATGATTCCTTATCAGAAGCTGGAGATCCAAGAAATTCACAAGTATCAAACTTCAAAAGATTTGATTCGCACTCACAAAATTGAAGTTGTGGAAAGTGGGTTTGTTCATGAAATCAAGTCTTCAAAATGCAAAAAGATGAGAAAGAAAAAGAAGAAGAAGATTAAAAGGAAGAACAAGTGAGTTTATTCACAAAAATTGTCAAATGTTGTTGTGAATCCAAAATCCGTGAAGCAAATTTGGGTTCCAAAGCAACAATCTCCAAATATTGCATTGAATTTGAAGTCAAAATCCAAAAGTGTTGGTGGTTCTTCTGAAGATGTTCTTGGATCGTTGAAGAACACGAAGAACGAGTTGTACATCAAGCATAATGGGTCGTACAATGTTCAAATTGGAGATTTTCTCGTTCCAACAAAAGAACCAAGATCTTATAAATTTGATTCGTTCGTTGAAAATGGAACTCGATTCGTCAAAAAAGTATCTCAAATTCTCAAATGGATTCCAAAACGTTCATAAATTCAATTCGTGCGTTTACGTTTTTCAATTTTGAGCGTTTTGTTTTGTTGGATTTGTTTTGTTCCAAACCCCATTGTTGATTCAACATAATTTTTCTTAGATCAAGCCCAAAACTAAATGAAAGTTCGTTGTGATCCATTTTTATTTAAGCACACAGATTTGATTTTGTTACTGTTCATCAATCTGAAGCCACCTAATTTCAAATGTTCTGATTACTGTTCATGTCCAATTTATTTTGAGCCCAATCATCTATTCGAAACTATTCATGGATCTGATTCATTATATTTGTTTGTTCTCATTGTTCGAAGTCTCGCTTTTTCCAGCCTTCTTCAAAATAGTAGATGTTTCATTCTCATATCTTAAAATTGAAATTGAACTTGAATTTCGATTGATTTTTTTGAAGACGAACGTGTTTGATTGTTTACATGGAAATCGAACGTGTGATTATTTGAAATCTAATGCATGAATTGAAGGAATCGGAATTGAATATTGATTGTAATGAATATCGATCGATGTAAACTAATTTCGAAATCAAATTTGTGATTTTGGAGTGAAGAGTTTTAGTGTATGATATCATAATCGAGTTCTATTGTTTGTGGTTATGTGATTTTGTTTTGGGAAGTCAATTGACGACGAATCATTGTGGGTTTGGGGGGTCGATAGTCAAAGCCTGAATCAATTGAAGTCATAATAGAGTTCGATTATTGAAGACTTGCTTCAAATCAAAATTTGATTGAAGATGTGTAAGCATAAATTTCGACTGATGTTTGTTTGAGTTGAAAGTAATATTAAATTAGTCAAAGAATCAGATTTCAAAAGCAGATGACGACTGATGTTTGTCTTGGAGTCGAACATCCTTACCTGGAGTCAAAATCGTGTTCCAATGGTTGATGAGGTCTGTTAATGGAAGATTTAGACGCGATCGATGTTAAGAAATCGTCGATGTTGGTATGTTGAATCTACAGTCGAATGGTTGAAGTTTTATTGGTCGTGATTTGGGAAGGCTTGATTTTTGAAAAGCGAACGCTTGGAATCGATAGTCGAAGACTAAGTCGATTTTGATTTCGAATGGGTGATAATAGAGTATTGATTTTGGGTTCACATATTGTGAATTTGATTTTTATTGTTGATTTTGGGTCGTTGATGATCGAATTGTAAGGATTTGTTGATGAATGGTTGAACTGTTGTTGTTGATGAATTTTGAATGAAAAACGAAGGTTGAGCGGTCAAAATCAAGAAGCTTTTGTTGGGTCTTTTGACGAACACTGTTGGTAATTTGTGTTAGAAATTTGGGTGTAGAAAGGCTTGGAAATTCTGAGAATTGTGATTATCACTTTCAAATCGAAGTATTTGGTGGTACTCCCAAATCTTTAATTGGATAAGACTCAGAGAGACAAGAACCGAGATTGTTTGATGATATTTTCGTATGTACCAGAAAATGAGACCAAAACCAACTTTAATATCTTTGTCTGAAAACTGTCATATGACAGTTTTAAACTGTCATTAAACCATAAAAACTGTCATAAAATCGGATATATGGATAAGGGTCAAACCAATGGTCAATTATCTGAAAAATCAATTTTCGATCCCAGCCAGGGGCTCTGCCCCTTGGACCCCACCAGGGGCTGCCGCCCCTTGGACCCCGCTCCCAGGGGCGCTGCCCCCGGACCCCCGTTCGTTCAGGGGCTTCGCCCCTAAATGACAATGTACTTTGAAACTTGATCAAACTTAAACAAGTGTGTACTCCACACCTTCCTTACTTGTTTAATATTTATCAAGATCATTTTTTGTCAACACAAAGTAATCTCATTACACTTAAATAACATTGATGATCAAAATCACCAACAATTTGTTATCATCAATATTATTTAAGTGTGATGGGATTACTTTGTGGACCAAAGGTGATCTTGATAAATATTAAACAAGTAAGGAAGGTGTGGAGTACACACTTCTTTAAGTTTGATCAAGTTTTCAAAGTACACTGTCATTTAAGGGCGAAGCCCCTAAATGAACGGGGTCCGGGGGCAACACCCCCGAGAGCGGGGACGAAGGGACAGAGCCCCTGACTGGGGTCAGCGCAAATTTTTTTTATATAGGGTATGTTGCTATATAAAAAAATGCATCAGAAAATCGTATTTTCAGAGAATTGACCATTGTTTGACCCTTATCCAAACTTCCGTTTTATTTTGGTTTTTATAGTTTATGACAGTTTGAAACTGTCATATGACAATTTTCAGACAAAGATCATAAATTCGGTTTTGGTCTCATTTTTCTGGTACAGACGAAACTATCATCAAAGCATTCTAAATTCTTCTCTCTCTGAGTCTTATCCGATTAAAGAATATTGAGAGTATAACCCAAATCCTTAAATCTTAAAGTGTTTTATACAATTCTCAGAATTCCAAGCCTTACTATACCCCAATTTTTAACAAACAGATTGTCAATGCATTTGATTTCGATAGTTTGGGAACACACTCAAATGTTCATTCATTGCTTGAAGATGTATTCGACAGTCGAAGCGATGATGTTGATGTCGATGATTTTGGGAACGCTTGTAATAGGGAAGTGACGATTATGAGATTGAATGGTACGGTGGATTTCGTTACTGGTAAACAAATTGGAGAAGAAACCAACCAAGTTTCGAAATTGGTCCTTAAACTTTCAAAGATTTGACAGTTTACACCTACATTCGACATAAGGACCTAATTTCCACAGTTTGAAGACAAGAGGCGAAATTTTCGAAAGTATTCCCTAAAGTTTCGAAATTTTGGCAGTTTATACCCAACTTCGTAAATAGGGTTATAAAGCTGAGAATTGAAGAATGTTCATTTCTAGTCCCTGCAGTTTGTGCGAATTTATACTTTCTACTCAGTTTCAATCACGAAATCCACGACACCTTTTTAACGAAACGTTTTACTTGAAATGTCGAAAATTAAAAACTTTCGTTAGTCCAGGTATCACCAAATCCTTCGACTCATTATTTCCCCAACCCAAATTTTCGACAGTCGACGGCTTGCCAATACTCGACCTTCACGACATCAATTCTCAACTCCACTCAACCATCGAAATTTTCGATACTTTTCAATCTATTTCGTTAACAAACCAACACCAACCCTCAACTCATAGAATCTTCGAAATCCAAGAAACGAATATCTGATTTCGTTATTCTCAATTTATTCCTAAAATTATCAAGTTCGACTGTGGAAACCAAATAAACCCAGCAATCGACTCCAAACGTTCCTTATTGATACCTTCCCAATCCAACATTCCAAGCCCATACCTTTGCTATCGCCTTTGATTTCCATTCATTATCAGCTCATGGATCTCAGGTTTGACCACCAAACAAAAAGACAACTATGACCCCAAAAGCGAATTCACTTTTTCAACAACGAACTGGCCATGATTCGTTCAACATCAAGCTGAGCAATACAAATCAAAAATGATTTCGACATCAATTACTCAAAAACTTCCTGTTGACCACGAATTCCAGCCAATCATTCTCAAGACTTGGACCGTTCGACATCAAAATTCAATTGCAAACACTTTTCAAAATTGAACCCCAAATCATTCATGATTTCGAAATTCATATCCCATGTTCAACTTGTATTAAAAAATTTCAACATCCAATTCAACAAATCAACCAATAGAAGTCGAGTTTGACTTTTTCTGAAATTGACTTTTCGAAGTCAAACATCAATAAACATAAAATTGATGAATCTAATGTCAATTTTCAAATCAAAAAGTGTTTTTCAACTATTCTTCATCACCATCAAGTGTTCTTGACAATGATTTACAAGATCAAAGAATCAATTTCCAATTTCTAAGTCTTGACATGAATAAAACCGATTTCATCTTACACCAATCATATGAAATCGATTCACAGTTTTAAATTATCAATCAACAAGAATTGATTGTTAGAATTGACGGGATGAAATACAAGAATCAGAAAAAAATGATGCGAACATCTTGTACATGTTGAAATACGTATGGCGAATGATATCTAATCAAGGATTAAGTGTCGACTGGAAATCATTGGATTGTACAAACCATTGGGCTCACAAAAATGGATCATGAATAGTAACAGATTTAATGCGATTAGTAGGGCACGAATCAATGAACAGTAACCAGATCGATACATTTGGATTTGAATGAATGAAATGGATTAAAACTTTTGATTGAGCCTTTTGAATTCAATCTAATGAAAGTAAATGATTACAATTTTAGGTTTTGGACAAGATCAATTGAAAGAAATGTATTGGATCATAACAATTGGGCTCAAAACAAATTTGATCCAATGAATCAAAATGATCTAAAATCAAGAACGCAACATACAAATCATCAAGATTAAGAGAGATCATAGAGAGAGACTCACCATAAATGCTCTAATTGTGACGAATTTAGCCAAACCGAGAATCGTTTCTTCAAAAAATCATGTTGATCTTCGAAGACATGCTCTGATACCAATTGATGAGAATTATGAGCTTTGGTCTGGCTTGCGGAATTAAAGAACACACAATGAACATGGTGATTTCGGTGTTTAAGAGATGCATTCAATTATGTATGGTGTTACAAAAAGGGATCTAGATCTAAATCTACATAAATAACACACACTTACACACTCAATTTTACATCTCTCAATCACACCTCTATAAAGTGGTATAAACCCACCTTATATAGAGGTGTTTACATGTCTCTCTCTCACTCTCTATCTCATGTCAAAGGATAAAGCACCACATGCAAGTGGGTCTACAAAAGTCAAACCATTGACAAAGTTGTCATAAACCCTGTCTCACTCTTCTTGAGACCTTTGGGTCTACAAAGGTCAAACCGTTCTCCTTTGGAAATCCATTTTCAAGGGAATAACTTCCTCCTTCAAGGTTGTCATAAACCGTATCTCACTCTTCTTGAGACCTTTGTCGAGTTGCATAGTTGATAGGATTCGGGATCCAATCCTATTTCTCTTCAAGGGTATAATGTGAATTATTGAACCCTTAGTGATGTGCATGGTATCATTTCTCTCAAATGACCAGGGTTGTACGTTGTCTAGGAAATCCATTCCTAATACCATACAATAGTCATCCATATGCACCACTGTCAAGTCTATGGTGCCTTCCGATTCTGCTATCTTAAAAGGTACTCCATAAGCAACACCAATGATAGGCTTAGATAAAGAGTTGACGACTTTCAACCAGCTTATATTTTTGGTGTATTTGATGCCCAACTTCCTAGCTTCATCTTCAACAAGGAAATTATGAGATGCATCTATATCAACCAATGCCTTGGTGTATCCTCCATTTACCTTGGCCTCCACGAACATTAACCTTCCTATTTTAGTCTTATTCTCTTCTATAGCAAATAATGCCTTGTCATCCCATTCATCCTCTACTTCCTTTTTGGAAGTTACTACATTGCTTTCCACAAACTTTTTCTTTGACCAACAATCCTTGGACATGTGGCCCCACTTTCCACAGTTGTTGCAGTTGCCTTTGAACCTCATCCCTCGAGAACTCTTATTGTCGGTCTTTTGAGATCTCCATGGTTATGAGGTTCCTTGCTGACTCTTCCCTTTGTCAACATTTTTGTATCCTTCTTTAGAAGATGGCTTGAAATTCCTTCGACTTTTGCTTGTGTAGAGTGCTTCCTCTTCATTCTTTAGCGTGATGCCTCCCATTTGCTTAGCCATAGCTTCTTGGTTGGCCAAAAAATTCTCAAACTCTACAAGTGATGGTTGAACATGCCATCCTTATACAAAAGTAACAGGCTTCTATATTCCGGCCTCAGTCTATGGATGATGATCCTCTTCATTCAAGCTTCTGCAATGACGAATTGCGGATCTAGTTCAGTAATCTCCTGACATATTGACTTGACCTTGCGGAATTATTGAGCAATCGCCATGTCACGTTGTGAGATTGATAATAGTTCGTTCTCCAAAAGTTGTAGTCTCATATCATCCTTCTTTGAGAAAAGCATCACAAACGTGCCCCAAGCTTCTTTCGGTGTGTTCTCATCCCGAATATGCTCCAACATCTCTTCTTCGATTGTGGTCTTCAAGTAAAACATTGCTTTGCCTGCTTTGATTTTCCATTTGTGCAAATCACCATTAACATCTTCCTCTAGTGGCGTAGTTTCGCTTCTTCCAACGACCTCCCATAGATATTGTCCTTGTAAGTAAGACTTCATACATGTTTCCCACGTTTTGTAGTTGTTGTTGTTGTTGAGTTTCGTGATTCCTCCGACAACTTGGAGATCACCCATTGTGTTGGCAGTACCTCGGTAATACCAAACAAGCTAGCTTCGAAACCAAAATTGTAGAGTCACAAACTACTCACAATACAAAGAGAATCACTCATTCTCACTATCAAGAAACCTCGCTCTGATACCAGATTGTTGAACACGTCTCTTTGTGTGGGAAACAATAATACTTTTATTAAGACATTTAAGAAGAACTTACACTTTGAGAGACTACTACACACTTTGCTTTCTTTTAGGCTTTTCTTGGATGGTTTTATGTTGTGATTGGTTTGGAGCAAATGAGCTCCATACCTATTTATAGGTGTTTTCACCTCCATATAGGAAGGTTCTAGATCTACATACATTCATGACTATTCTAGAACTTTCTATCATATTCTATATCTATTACAAACTTCTATATGTTTCTAAAATGTTTCATAACGTTCTAGAGAGGTCTAGGATGCTCCAATGTCTTCTAGAATGATCCATAACCTTCCAGGTTCTTCCATGTCATTCTAGAGTATTCTAGAGTCATTCGACGTCTTCTAGACTCCTCCATAGTATTCCATAATGTTCTAGAATCTTTGAGATCATTCTAGAACATGCTAACTTCTTCTAGACAATAACATTATTTCTCTTGGGCTAATGATGACCTTCAACATGATGCACCAAGATTTCCAGAGCTCATGGTATGCCATGTTAGTTTGAAAGTAATTTTGGTCCAACTGGCCACTGAAACGGTTGTTAGACAGGTCTATAATCTGCAGCTTAGGTAACTATAAGGAAACGATAATAAAATCTTGAGTTGGACCATATAATTTGTTGGACCGCAAAACCAGAACTTGTAGCTGCACAAGACTTCCCAACCAAGAAGGAAAGATGCCATGAAAAGAGTTATCTTCAAGAGAGAGAATCTTTAAATTTGTACAACTCATCAATGATCTTCCTACTTGACCCCTAAATCTATTTTCACTCAAATCAAGTTCTTTCAACTGGCTTCTAGACATAAAATCATTCATCATTTTTCCATGGAATTTATTTTGTTTCACATTCAAAGACATCAACAAATTGCTAAGGATACCTAAACATGAAGGAATTGTTCTGCTCATGTTTTTAAAAGACAAATCTAATTGTTGAAGAGATTTTAATTCACATATCGATGGTGGTATTTCTCCTATCAAATTATTATTTGAGAGAGAATATATAACTGTGGTTTGTGGTGGAATTGGTAGTTGTCCTCATACCTGATTATTATCGATAAAAAAATACTTCTACATTTCTCCATGGAGAAATGAGGATGTTGATCAAAGCCATTGATGGAGTTGAATGAAAGGCTAATCAACTCTAATGTTTCCCGGCTGTTGTTCCAGATCCGCACCGGTACCAGCCCATCAATTTTGTTGTGGTCAAGAAATAAGGCATGCAATTTATTTTGGAAGCACAAAAAGGCAATAAATTCCTTCAAATTGCATTAAGACAGTCCTAACTTATCCAATTCTGGTAAATTGGTATTGGTGTAGTTGTTGGTGGCTACTACTGATATGATGTTATAACCTAAGCCTAATACTTGAAGTTTGTTGACTCCTAGGAACATGCCGAGTTCAACCCTACCACTGAAATTGTTAAAAGCTAGGTAAACAGACCGAAGACTTTTGAAGTTGGAAAATGTCTTTGGAATTGGTCCTTGCAATTGATTAAAAATAAGATTTAAATTTGTTAGTTGGTTCAGGTTGAACAACCATGATGCTATACAACCAATAAGAGAATTTTTCCCCATTTTTACCTCATTAAGTTTGGTAAGGTTGGCAAGAAAGAGAGGGATTTCACCGTTTATGTTCATATCAACTAGAGAGAGTTCACGAAGGTTATTCAGCTTTCTAAGCCAATTCGGAAAGCGTCCTTTCTCAAATCTGTTACCATCAAGTTCTAAAACATTGAGTTTAAAAGACTAACGAGTGAAGGAATTGAACCAATGATGTTATTATCACCAAGAGCCAAGTAAGTGAGTTGCGTCAAGTTAGAGAGTGAACCTGGAATAGGCCCCGAGAAAGTGCATCCAGTAAGGGACAAGACAATCAGACGGTTAAGGTGGCTAAAGGCATCTGGTACAATTCCAAAGAAACCTGTGGAAAATAATATTACTTCTACAAGTAAGCTGATTTTATGAAATTTGGGAAAGGAACCAGTGAGATCTGTATTTTGTGCCAAATCAATAACTTTAACTCTAGTAGCTCAAGTATGACTGCAGGGAATTTATTCTTAAACGAGCAGTTTCTTAGCTGGATTAAACTCAAAGAAGAAAAGTTGGCCAAGAAAAGTGGTATATAAGAACTAATGTCAACCCCAGAGAGATTAATTTCTTCAAGCCCTGTTATGTATTGCCCAAGGTTCTTGAGGTTAGGATTATGAAGCTTTAGTGAATTCCCTGACAGATCTAAATATGACAACTGAATCAATTGTGAGATTCCTTTCGAGATTTGGCCACTAAACCCAGAATAAGAGATATCGAGGGTTCTTAATTGCTTTAGAAGAGCAATCTCAGATGGGATTTGAGATTCACCAAAATTGTTCCCAGAAAAGTGATATGTCCTAGGCTGGAAGATCAAGATTTGGTCAAGTATATCAAAGGTGTGGCAGGAATATCTCAGTTTAGGATAATTGTGGTTATTTATGTTTAGTCTTTATCCTTTTATGTTAATCTTTATCTAGTCTTTATCTTTCCTAAGATGTGTCGATATCTGTTATTAGAATTGGAGTCAGATTAGGTTTGCTTGTTATGTTAGCAGGACACTATAAATAGTGCTCCATAGGATTTTGTTTGATTTTCATGAAATTAATAAAGACCGAGAGGTGTTAGGAGTATTCTTGTGACTCTAGTAACAGGTAGGGATCTTAGGTTACCTGGGATCATATTATTTGGTATCAGAGCTGTTAACGGTTTTGGAGGGGAAGGGCACCAATGCCGAAAGGCTTGCTGTGCTTGAGGGTTCCGTCAACCAGGTGCTCGATGCATATGAGGCTCATCGTTTGGAAGTGGCAAAGCAGATGCAGGTGCTCAACAAATCCATTTCTGAGTTGACTGAAGCAATAAAGAGACCAAGAAAGAAAGACAAGAAGTCTTTGTAACACCCATGTTTCCGGGATTGCCATTTTTAGCAATGTAATGGTCTAGGTTAACCTTTGTAACCCGTTTTGAAATAATAAGATTGTATTATTTAAGTATTGTGTGTTTTGTGCTTAATTGCTTAATTATGTGGTTTAATTAATTAAGAATAAAAATAAGCGTCAAAATTTAAGTGTAAAATAAACTTAATATCTTTGAATAATGTTGTAGTAGTTGAAACGAGGTTTCCGAATATATATAGAACGCCCAAATCTGACTTCGTATGAGGAAGTTATGATTTATCGAAGTTTCGGCTTAGCGGTATGCAGCTTGAAATACTCGATTTGAGATCGAGCGGTTTTTAGCCGAAGCAATCTAAACGAGGACCGAAGGTCTCGTTGTTGGTATTGAAGCGATAAAAAGTTAGGCGAGAACGGACGTCAAACGAAGAAGTTATGAATTTATAACGAAAGTTTCTGTCCCGGCCTATTAAAAATAAATAATAAAAATAAAGTCAAAATTAGCCGACAAAGTCTAAACGAAAGTTGTAGAGCGTAGTCTCACCTTCGCGTGGATATAAAGAACGTTGAAAACGGAGTTCGTATAAAGAAGATATGAATTTTCGAAGTTTATTAAATATTTTGTATTTAAATTAAATCTTTAAATCTGGCATTATCCGAAGGGGAGTCAGCAATCCGATCCGAAGTACGCCCCGCGTACTCGAGTACGCCCCGCGTACTCCGAAGGTGTCGACACTCGCAGAAAGTGGCTTCGGATGACGCATGCAGTGACGAATTCGGACGCGTACGCCCCGCGTACTCCGAGGCTCCAGCCTCCTATAAATAGGATGCGAGGGGTCCGGGCATAATTGCTCATTTCTCCTCGTTTTTGTGCCGAAGCTCTGCGCGTAAATCCCCGAAGCCATCCCGAAGCCCTGGTAATATTCTCGAGCCCCGAAGCAAGTCCCGAGATCTCGAAGATCCCGAGAAGTGCGGTTCCCGAGCCGAAGCTCTGCCCGCGAGAAGTTCGATTTTTGTAGAGATCTTCTAGATCTGCTGTGGATTACTACTTCTGCAAGTCGTAGTGCTGTCCGATCATCTTCTGATCAAGTGAGTGTGTAGTTACTTTCTTCTAACGCATAATTATGAAGTATTTTATACGTAATACGTATTATGTGTATAATTTTGTGGTTATGTGTGTGAACGTGTGTTCACTTTCTTCTAACTCATAGATATAATTTATTCTCTATGAGATAAGTGTTATGTGTGTGTGTGCCTCATCTGTTATGTGAAATATGTGTTGATTAAAGCATGTTATGCAGGTTTTTAAACTATGTATACAAATGTATATTTTTATCTACTAATATGTTAGGTAGAACATGGGTAGAGAGTTTGTGTGTAATAAACAGATGAAAGACCTCGTTGTTGTTTGATTTAGTCATCTAGCGGAGTTTAGATGATGACCACGGGCTATTCTAGACAGTCTTGTGGAACATTATTAGGTTCGCCACCCGTAGGTGTTAATGAACTTGGGTGTTCATTCGCTGTACTCCATCCCCCTCATGGTTGCCTTATTTGACTTATATTGCTGAGGTACCCCCGAAGCATGTGTTGTTGCCCCGATGAAATATTCTTAGACTAGGTCCCTTATGTTAGTTGTCTTAGGGACATTAAAGTGAGAATAACGGGAATGGGTAATTGGGTTATTGTTGGTTGGTGAAAGTTAAGTATGATTATTTATTGTGGGTTGAAAACCCTATATGCTCACCAGGCTCCCAAGCCTGACCCACTCAGTTTTATTTGTATTACAGGAAGTGGCGCAAGGGCATGAGATGGATGAACCATCAGTTGTTTTGTTTACAAGTCTGTATATGTATATATTGTTGAATGACTTGTAATGTTATCGTTTATGCTTATGGGTCTGTATCGGAACATGACACCCCGAGTTTTGATTATAATGAAAATACATTTCTTTTACGAAATGCTTTGGTAAACATTGTTTTATCACGTTTTGTTTTTGGGAACAAATTCCGCAACTCTTTCAAATCAAAAGGATTTACTCTGAAAATATTTTTAAAGCATAAATGAAAATCGGTCTTTTCTGGCCGAGATTTTGAGGATGTCACAGTTGGTATCAGAGCATTAGTTTAAGCGAACTAGGAATTTGTAGGATTTCTAGACTTAAACTTAGAATGCTAAGTGGAATTTTGAGATGTGTGTCTGTTATGTTTTAGACACGAGCACCAGTTTATTTTAGGAAAGTTGCCTAAAATGCTTTATGTGCTAAATGTTATATGTTGCCATATATGATATTATTTGTTCGGATCTATGGTCTGTTGCCGACCGGATCTAGAAACCTTATGTGTGTAGGATTCTAAGCGTACGTCTACGATATTAGAACTAGCATGTAAACGTTTCGGAGTGATAAGGATGATTTGAATATCTATCGTGATTGAGGATCTAATTTCACCTTATTCGGTGTGTAGATCAAAATGGTGAGAACAAGAAGTGGAGTTGGAAATGCTGACGAAAACAGGAATCAACCACCAGTGATTGAACAAATACCTGTCGTAGCAGCAGCACCTGAGCCAATAACCATGGCTGGTGTGCAAATGATGATTCAGACGATGTTGGATCGTCAGATGGATGAAACTAGACGGTTGCTTCAACAGAATCGTGAAGAACTGTCAATTCGTGTGGAAGAGCCTGAATTAAATGAAGGGCACTTGGAAGGAGGAAACTTCAGTGGGTCTGTTGGTCAAGCCAAACCACCGATAGTTAGGCAAGACAACCATGATAGAAGGAATGATGGAATGGGATGCAAGTACAAGGACTTTTTAACTTGCAAACCATCGACCTTCAATGGAAAGGAGGATCCGATTGGGGTTATGGATTGGATCTCAGAAATGGAATTGGCCTTCATGACTTGTGGCTGCAAAGGTAAGTTGCAGACTATCTATGCAGTGCGACAGTTTCGAGGTGGAGCCGTTCGTTGGTGGAACACTCTAGGGAAGACTTTAAGCCCTAATGAGCCACTGCAATTGACTTGGGCAGAGTTCTTGGTGCAGTTCAAGCGCAAGTTATGCTCGGCTCAAAATCTGTTGGAATTGGAGAACAAGTTCCTGACATTGACGAAAGGCAGCATGTCAGTTGATGAATACACCAATAACTTCACCGATAAGATGCAGTTTGCCTTGCGTATCGTCCCAGACGAGTTGACAAAGGTGGACCGGTATGCGAAGGGACTCCCATGGGAGTATGAGGTGCCAGTACGTCAGACACATACTCTAGAGGTAGCTATCTGGGCTGCCAAGTCTGTTGAGAACATGATTAAGGGGAGAACCACCGACAAGGTTGATGTTGGTGAGAAGAGGAAGTTTGATGGAACATCTGGTTCCGGTAAGAAAGGCAAATTTTCGAAATCTGATTCGAAAAAGTTTGGAGGAAAAGGAGGCGAAGCGAAGTGGTGTGATAAGTGTAAGAAAAAGCACTTTGGAAAATGTAGCGAGGATGTAACCTGCTACAAGTGTGGAAAGATTGGACATTTTGCCAATGAATGTCCGAACAACAAAAGGATGTGTTTTGGTTGCAATGAAGAGGGGCACATTTTGAAAGACTGTCCGAAGAAGAAGGAGGCAGCTAGGCCCAACATTCCACCAAAGCCAAAGGCGAGAGCCTTCCAGATGACACTTGAGGCTGCGAAAGATGAAGTTGATGTCGCTTCAGGTACCTTTCTCGTTAACGAATTACCTGCTCAAATTTTGTTTGATTCTGGAGCCAACTACTCCTTTATTTCGCATGAGTTTGGTAGAAAGCTAGCTTTGCCTGTTGATAGACTAGATAATGCTTTATTAGTCGAAGTTGCTAGTGGCAAGTTTGTACCTGTTAGCCATCGTATGAAAAACATCTTAATTGACCTTAATGGGAATAAGTTTCACGAGGAATTATTTCCTATCGAACTTAATGGTTTCGACATCGTGTTGGGAATGGATTGGCTTAGCGCCAATGATGCCGAAATATTATGTAAGAAGAAGATAATTAAAGTAAACCCGCCTGGAAAAGATTCGTTTATGGTGTATGGGGACAAACGTAGAGTGAATTCTGGAATCATTTCCCTAATGAAAGCTAGAAAGTGTTTGACCAAGGGATGTACATCATACTTAGCATTTGTGATTGATGCTAAGAAGGAAAAGAAGGTGATGCAGAGCATTCCAGTGGTGTGTGATTATCCGGAAGTATTTCCTGAAGATCTTCTTGGATTACCACCTGATAGACAAGTGGAGTTCAGAATTGACTTGTTACCAGGAACCACGCCAATAGCAAAAGCACCTTATCGATTAGCACCGACGAAGATGAAGGAGCTGATGATGCAACTTCAGGAGTTGTTGGACAAAGGTTTCATTAGACCTAGTTCATCGCCCTGGGGAGCTCCAGTGTTATTTGTGAAGAAGAAAGATGGAAGTATGAGAATGTGCATCGATTACAGAGAGCTGAACAAGGCAACAATAAAGAATAGATATCCGTTGCCGATGATTGATGACCTGTTTGATCAATCGCAAGGTTTGAGCTATTTCTCGAAGATCGATCTAAGGTCAGGATATCATCAGCTAAAAGTAAGAGAGCAAGATATCGAGAAGACTGCATTCAGAACTAGATATGGACACTACGAGTTCTTGGTTATGTCATTTGGACTAACCAATGCTCCGGCAGCGTTCATGGATTTAATGAATAGGGTTTGTAATCCGTTCCTTGATAAATCTATGATAGTGTTCATAGACGACATTCTGATTTACTCGAAAAGCCAGGAGGAGCATGGCAGACACTTGCGAGAAGTGTTAGAAGTTTTGAAGAAGGAGAAGCTGTATGCGAAGTTCTCCAAATGTGATTTTTGGATTCGTGAAGTCCAATTCTTGGGTCACGTGGTCAACCAAGAAGGGATAATGGTTGATCCAGCAAAGATTGAAGCTGTAATGAAGTGGGAACAACCGAAAAGTCCCATGGAGATTCGAAGCTTTTTAGGATTAGCCGGATATTACCGAAGGTTTATCCAAGGCTTTTCTTCGATTGCTACTCCATTGACAACTTTGACCCACAAAGGAGCTACTTATGCTTGGAGTGATAAGCATAAAGAAGCATTCGAGAAGCTAAAGAAGAAGCTATGCGAGGCACCGATACTTTCTCTACTCGATGGAGTTGAAGACTTCGTTGTTTATAGCGATGCGTCTGGTGTTGGATTGGGTTGTGTTTTGACCCAAAGAGAAAAGGTGATAGCATATGCGTCTCGACAGCTGAAGGAGCATGAAAAGAATTACCCGACTCATGATTTGGAGTTGGCAGCGGTAGTTTTCGCTCTGAAAATATGGAGGCATTACCTCTATGGCACGAAGTGCAAACTTTTTACTGATCATAAGAGTCTCCAATATCTCTTTAATCAGAAAGAATTGAATATGAGGCAACGACGCTGGATAGAATTACTTAAAGACTACGACTGCGAGATACTTTACCACCCCGGTAAAGCTAATGTTGTTGCTGATGCTCTCAGTTGGAAAGTCAATCTTGAAAGGAAAAGGCCAAGAGCGTTGAGAATTGAAGTTGTCTCGACCATTGTGGAAAGTATAAAGAAAGCTCAAGAGGAAGCTTCTGAGAAAAAATGACCGAAAGGAGGAACGTTTGGGTAAAACGTTGGTGTTTGGTACAAACGGTCATAGACTGAAGGTATTCCAAGATCGTATTTGGGTACCTAAGTCAGGAGGAATTAGGGATCTTCTGATGGAAGAAGCTCACAAGACCATGTACTCAATTCATCCTGGTAGCACTAAAATGTATAGGGACCTGAAACCCTACTACTGGTGGCCGACGATGAAGCTTGATGTTGCAAAGTATGTGTTCGAGTGTGTGACTTGTGCGAGAGTCAAGAAACAACATCAGAAACCTTACGGGAGTTTAGAACCATAGCCTGTGCCTATGGGTAAGTGGGAAGACATTGCTATGGATTTTGTCACTAAACTGCCCAGAACAAAGAATGGTCACGACATGATTTGGGTGGTCGTTGATCGATTCACTAAGAGTGCGCATTTCATAGCGGCCAAGGAGAAATGGTCTATGGAAAAGCTTGTGAATTCTTATGTGAAGGAAATTGTGAGGCTTCACGGTGTTCCGTTAACGATTGTATCGGATCGTGATAGCCGTTTCACCTCAAGGTTTTGGAAAAGTCTACAAGAGGAACTGGGTACCAAGTTATGTTTAAGTATAGCTTACCATTCGCAGACTGATGGTCAGAGTGAAAGAACAATACAAACACTTGAAGATATGCTGAGAGCATGTACCTTGGAATTCCTAGGTAATTGGGATGAACATTTACCATTGGTAGAATTTTCCTATAATAATAGTTTTCACTCGAGCATTAAGATGGCACCTTATCAAGCTTTGTATGGACAGAAGTGTCGTACGCCGTCTTGTTGGCTTGAGGCTGGGGAAAAGCAGTTTATGGGACCATAGATGGTTCATCAAACTGCTGAAAAGTTGAAAATAATTAGGGAAACAATGTTAGCAGCTCAAGATCGTCAAAAGAGCTATGCTGACAAAAAGCGAAGACCGATGATTTTTGAGGTTGGAGATTCGGTTCTGCTTAAAGTCTCGCCGTGGAAGGGACTTATAAGATTTGGTAAAAGGGGAAAGTTGAGTCCAAGGTTTATTGGACCGTTTAAAGTTCTTCAGAGGATTGGGAACCAAGCTTACAAGCTCGAATTACCCAAAGAACTGAATGGAATTCACAACACTTTTCATGTGTGTTATTTGAGAAAGTTCACGGGAGAAGTTCCCGATATAATTCCAATTTCTAAATTGAGAATTGATGAGAACAAAAGGTTGATTGAAGAACCAGAGGCAATTGTTGACAAAAAGACTAAGAAGTTGCGACGCAAAATGGTTGGGTTAGTGCTTGTCCGATGGCAACACACGAATGGGCCGAATCTCACCTGGGAGACGGAGAGTGACATGTTGAGTCGCTATCCGCATTTGTTTGTTGATGTGTGATTCCGGGGACGGAATCATTCTAAGGTGAAGAGAATTGTAACGCCTGTGTTTCCGGGCTTTCCATTTTTAGCAATGTAATGGTCTAGGTTAACCTTTGTAACCCGTTTTGAAATAATAAGATTGTATTATTTAAGTATTGTGTGTTTTGTGCTTAATTGCTTAATTATGTGGTTTAATTAATTAAGAATAAAAATAAGCGTCAAAATTTAAGTGTAAAATAAACTTAATATCTTTGAATAATGTTGTAGTAGTTGAAACGAGGTTTCCGAATATATATAGAACGCCCAAATCTGACTTCGTATGAGGAAGTTATGATTTATCGAAGTTTCGGCTTAGCGGTATGCAGCTTGAAATACTCGATTTGAGATCGAGCAGTTTTTAGCCGAAGCAATCTAAACGAGGATCGAAGGTCTCGTTGTTGGTATCGAAGCGATAAAAAGTTAGGCGAGAACGGACGTCAAACGAAGAAGTTATGAATTTATAACGAAAGTTTCTGTCCCGGCCTATTAAAAATAAATAATAAAAATAAAGTCAAAATTAGCCGACAAAGTCTAAACGAAAGTTGTAGAGCGTAGTCTCACCTTCGCGTGGATATAAAGAACGTCGAAAACGGAGTTCGTATGAAGAAGATATGAATTTCCGAAGTTTATTAAATATTTTGTATTTAAATTAAATCTTTAAATCCGGCATTATCCGAAGGGGAGTCAGCAATCCGATCCGAAGTACGCCCCGCGTACTCCGAAGGTGTCGACACTCGCAGCAAGTGGCTTCGGATGACGCATGCAGTGACGAATTCGGACGCGTACACCCTGCGTACTCCGAGGCTCCAGCCTCCTATAAATAGGATGCGAGGGGTCCAGGCATAATTGCTCATTTCTCCTCGTTTTTGTGCCGAAGCTCTACGCGTAAACCCCCGAAGCCATCCCGAAGCCCCGGTAATATTCTCGAGCCCCGAAGCAAGTCCTGAGATCCCGAAGATCCTGAGAAGTGCGGTTCCCGAGCCAAAGCTCTGCCCGCGAGAAGTTCGATTTTTGTAGAGATCTTCCAGATCTGCTGTGGATTACTACTTCTGCAAGTCGTAGTGCTGTCCGATCATCTTCTGATCAAGTGAGTGTGTAGTTACTTTCTTCTAACGCATAATTATGAAGTATTTTATACGTAATACGTATTATGTGTATAATTTTGTGGTTATGTGTGTGAATGTGTATTCACTTTCTTCTAACTCATAGATATGATTTATTCTCTATGAGATAAGTGTTATGTGTGTGTGTGCCTCATCTGTTATGTGAAATATGTGTTGATTAAAGCATGCTATGCAAGTTTTTAAACTATGTATACAAATGTATATTTTTATCTACTAATATGTTGGGTAGAACATGGGTAGACAGTTGGTGTGTAATAAACAGATGAGAGGCCTCGTTGTTGTTTGATTTAGTCATCTAGCGGAGTTTAGATGATGACCTCGGGCTATTCTAGACAGTCTTGTGGAACATTATCAGGTTCGCCACCTGTAGGTGTTAATGAACTTGGGTGTTCATTCGCTGTACTCCATCCCCCTCATGGTTGCCTTATTTGACTTATATTGCTGAGGTACCCCCGAAGCATGTGTTGTCGCCCCGATGAAATATTCTTAGACTAGGTCCCTTATGTTAGTTGTCTTAGGGACATTAAAGTGAGAATAACGGGAATGGGTAATTGGGTTATTGTTGGTTGGTGAAAATTAAATATGATTATTTATTGTGGGTTGAAAACCGTATATGCTCACCAGGCTCCCAAGCCTGACCCACTCAGTTTTATTTGTATTACAGGAAGTGGCGCAAGGGCATGAGATGGATGAACCATCAGTTGTTTTGTTTACAAGTCTGTATATGTATATATTGTTGAATGACTTGTAATGTTATCGTTTATGCTTATGGGTCTATATCGGAACATGACACCCCGAGTTTTGATTATAATGAAAATACATTTCTTTTACGAAATGCTTTGGTAAACATTGTTTTATCACGTTTTGTTTTTGGGAACAAATTCCGCAACTCTTTCAAATCAAAAGGATTTACTCTGAAAATATTTTTAAAGCATAAATGAAAATCGGTCTTTTTTGGCCGAGATTTTGGGGATGTCACAGTCTTTCCACAGTTCCTCTTCCGATTCATGGGGGAGTGATGATGAAGATGATGAGGAGTCTGACGACTCGGATGACAGTGCTAAGACCAAAGACTCGAAGCGAGCCATGAAAAAGAAGAAAAAGCGGCATCCATTGCTTGATTGCCGGAAATTGAAGATTCCTGTTTTTGATGTCACAGATGTTCATTGGTGGGTTTACAAGGTTGAAAGATACTTTGAAGTCCATAAATTTGGGAAGAAGGATCGATTGCGGGCAGTGTCAATCTACCTTGAGGGTGCCCCATTGTCGTGGTTTCGTTGGAATAATGCCAAGAAACAATTCCGTTCTTAGGGAAAGTTTAAACGAAAGCTTCTTGAAAGATTTCAAGGGTCTCGTGAGGGCAGTGTTCATGAACAGTTCCTGGCCATCCAACAAACAGGGACGGTATGGGAATGAGTGGATAGATTCGAAGGGTTCGTAGGGCAACTACACGACGTGTCAGAATCGATTCAAGAGAGCACATTTATTAAAGGTTTGAAAGAAGAGGTTTGTGCAGCAGTTCAGATAGCAGAACCTGATTCCTTATCTCAGGCAATTCGAATGGCCATTAAAATTGATGAAAACAAGGTTCGGGGATTGATCAACGGGACAAGCAACGCGTCTAGATCCGGGTTTAGTACAACACCTCGACCGCTGCTGTAGTGACAAAGAAAGAGGATAGCCCATCGAAGGGGTTTAAGAGACTAACGGCTACCGAGCTTGCTGATAAACGTGCCAGGGGTTTGTGTTTTAGGTGCGATGGAAAATTTTCATCGGGACACAAATGTCCAAATAAAAATTTACAATTTCTTATTGTAGATGGAGACAATGCTGAGGAGGAAGAGTTGGGGAGTGAGGAAAAGGTGCATTGCGATATGGCAGAGGTGTCTCTTAATTCAGTCAGCGGTCTCACTCCACCGCGAACAATGAAGGTGAGAGGGAAGACCGGGGACAAGGAAGTTGTTATTTTGATCGATAGTGGGGCAACCCATAATTTTTTCTCGACAGAGATAGTTGACGAACTTACCATTGTCGTATCAGATTCTGGTTCAGTGGGGGTTAAGCTGGGTAATGGGTTGATAGCACGTAGCCACAATTGCTGCAAGGATGTTCTTCTCGACTTACTGGAGGTTAGGACTGTGGAATAGTTCTTAGGTTTTGAACAAGGAGGATCAGATGTCATATTGGGTTTAAAATGGTTGCAAATGCCGGGTGACATGATGGTAAATTGGTTGGAGCTTCGAATGCAATACTGGGAAGGGGATAGGCCGTTAACTATCGTGGGTGACCCAAGCTTATCAAAAACTATGACCTCGTGTAAGACTCTTCACAAGTTAATACAACGTGAGGAGGAAGGATATTTAGTCCATCTTTAGGCAAAAGGAGTGGTGCATACTCCTATCATGATTCCGGGGCACTTTATGAAGGTATTGGAAGCATTTAAAAACATTTTTGAAATGCCTAGTGGTTTACCCCCTATCTGTAGAAAAAATCAAGCGATCATTTTAAAGGAGAGTACCTCGCCCGTAAGCGTAAGACCTTACTGCTACCTGCAAGCACAGAAGAATGAAATTGAATGCTTAGTCCAGGAAATGCTAGATGTTGGAATTATTCAGCCAAGTACTAGTCCTCTCTCTAGTACCATGTTGTTGGTGAAAAAAAAGATGGGTGTTGGCGTTTTTGTGTTGACTATAGAGCACTTAATAAGGCGACGATTCTTGACAAGGTCCCAATTCCTGTTATAAATGAGCTTTTAGATGAGTTGCATGGGTCGGTTATTTTTTCAAAGTTAGATTTAAAGTCTGGGTACCACCAGATACGGATGAAAGAAGAAGATGTTCATAAAACCGCTTTTAGGATTCATGAGGGGCACTATGAATTTCTCATTATTCCTTTCGGGTTGGCCAACACTCCCGCCACATTCCAATCACTAATGAATCAGGTATTCCGACCCTTCTTGCGACGCTTTGTACTCGTTTTCTTCGAAGATATTCTCATCTATAGCAGGTCCCAGGACGAGCATGTGCATCATTTATCTTCGGTACTTCTAACGGTGCAAGAGCATAAACTTTTTGCAAATAAATTTTTTTTTTTTGCTCAGAATCAAATCGAGTATTTAGGGAATTTGGTTTTACCTGAGGGTGTATCGACTGATCCCTCGAAAATTGAAGCTATGTTGGAATGACCGGTACTAAAAACGCTCCGGGAATTACGCGGGTTCTTAGGGCTAACAGGGTACTATCACAAGTTTGTTAAGGATTATGGAAGATTGCAGGACCACTCACGGATGAGCTCAAGAAAGATAATTTTCATTGGAATGAAGACACTTTGCAAGCTTTTCAGTAGTTAAAGACAATTATGACCCGTGTTCCGGTTTTGGCCTTACCAGATTTTACAAAAACATTTGTGGTGGAAACTGATGCTTCGGTTGTTGGATTGGGGGCGGTATTAATGCAAGATTCTCGCCAAATTGCTTATTTTAGTCAAATTTTGGGTGCTAGGGCTCGTCTAAAATCTGTGTATGAGCGTGAATTAATGGCAATTGTTTTTGCTATCCAAAAGTGGCAACCTTACTTGCTGGGGAAAAGGTTCGTTGTTCATACGAATCAACGAAGTTTAAAATATTTGTTGGAACAGTGAGTCGTGGCTGAAGATCATCATAAGTGGCTTTCTAAACTTTTGGGGTACAAATTTGACATCGAGTACCGTCCGGGGCGAGAGAACAACACAACCGATGCCTTGTCAAGGAAGAATGGGGTTGAATTGTTGGAGTTGGTATCTGGTTGCATAGTTGATTGGGAAAGGTTGTGGCTTTGAAAATGACCCTGATTTGGTCGTTCTCAGGGAACACGTCATTTCCGGTCAACAGGTACCAATTGGGTTTTTGGTAGACAACAAACGACTGTCGTTTAAGGGTCGTTTAGTGTTAAATCACAATTCTTTTTCGATTCCTCGGTTATTTCATGAGTTTCATGGGAGTTCGTTCGGTGGTCACTCTGAGTTCAAAAAACGTATAGACGGATGGCTCGATAACTGTTTTGGACAGGGATGAAGGGTGACATATCACACATGGTGGCACAGTGTGATGTCTGTCAATGACAGATATACTCTACCCTGATGCCTAACGGGTTGTTGCAGCCCCTTGAATTACCTATTAAAGTTTGGTCGTAAGTTACCATGGATTTTATTGATGGCATACCGAAGTCAGATGGGTTTTCTGTTATATTTGTGATCGTTGATAGGTTAAGTAAATATGCCCATTTTGTTCCTCTGAAACACCCGTATACGACTCTTACAGTAGCTTCGGCGTTTTTAAGGGAGGTGGTTCGGTTGCATCGTATTCCGGAGTCCAATGTATCAGATGGAGATAGAGTTTTCTTAAGCTTGTTTTTGCGGTAGCTTTTTCGGTTGCAAGGCACCAAGCTTAAGCGAAACATGGCTTAGCACCCGCAAACAGATGGCCAAACCGAGGTAGTGAATCGGTGTTTAGAAACCTATCTTAGTTGTTTTGTGTCAGATTCTCCAAAAAATGGGCGAAGTGGTTGTCATGGGCAGAGTTTTGGTACAATTCCTCTTTTCACACTTCCACCAACACCACTCCATTTCAGATTCTTTATGGTCGGGATCCTCCTCCTTTTGGTTTATTATGGCAACCAACGTACTTCTATGGGTTCCGTGGAGGAGTATTTAGAAGAGCGGGATGTCATATTGAAAGAGTTGAAGGGGTTTTTGATGCGTGCTAAACAATTGATGAAGGCTAAGGCGGACAAGCATCGCAAGGATGAGGAGTTTGTTGTTGGAGATTGAGTTTTTCTCAAGCTTCAGTCGTATAGGCAACATTCGATGGCGCAAAGGGTGAATGAAAACTTATCTCCTCGTTACTTTGGTCCTTTTGAGGTGTTGGAAAGGGTGGGTCGTGTGGCTTATCATTTATAACTTCCCGATTCCTCAAAAATTCATGATGGTTTCCATATTTCTCAATTGAAGAAAGCTATCGGGAATCAGTTGGTTCTTCCTATGCTTCTAGCTACCTTGACTGCTGATATGGAAGTTTTGTTGCAACCAGATCAGGTAGAGGGCCTTCGTAAAGAGGTTTCGGGTCGTGATGTTTTAATAAGGTGGAAGGATTTACCAAATTATGAGGCGACATGGGAGCTGTTTGATGATATGGTGAAGCAATTTCCTAATTTCCACTTTGAGGACAAGGTGGCTGTTTAGGAGGGGAGTAATGATACGTCCTAGGCTGGAAGATCAAGATTTGGTTAGGTTTATCAAAGACGTAGCAGGAATATCTCAGTTTAAGATAATTTTGGTTATTTATGTTTAGTCTTTATCCTTTTATGTTAGTCTTTATCTAGTCTTTATCTTTCCTAGGATGTGTCGATATTTGTTATTAGAATTGGAGTCAGATTAGGTTTGTTTGTTATGTTAGTAGGACACTATAAATAGTGCTCCATAGGATATTGTTTAATTTTCATGAAATTAATAAAGACCGAGATGTGTTAGGAGTATTCCTGTGACTCGAATAACAGGTAGGGATATTAGGTTACCTGGGATCATATTAAAAGGTTGAGTCTCAAAAGATGAACAAGGCTGAAGAGGGTGTTGTTGGAGTTGATATACCCACAAAGAGAGCTCGCACTCAAGTCAAGGCCGATCACATGACCATCTTGATCATGGTCATTGCTGCACGCCACCCCGTCCCATGAACAACAATCAAAACTAATGTTCCACAAATGGAACCCTTGGGAGCCATGAGCAGCACAAGCAACATCATCTTGATAAATTATGCTTTGCTTAAATTTAAACAAGGCTGAGCATTCTTCGTCATGGCTTAATGATGAATCAGTGCATGTCACTATGACGAACACATATAGAAAGGTGATGGTTTGCAAGAAATTGAAGTGATTCATGTATGGAGTCATGAGAAAATGGTTAATTTTTTTTAATGGTCTAGGGACATGCAAGTTCATTATATTAAATAGACCATGAGTTAGTTTAACATTCAAGCATAACTAGATATGATGTCAACATGGCTGTGGCTAAGAGTGGAGGGGAACCAATAATAGGTATAGCTGAAAAATCAACTAATACAGCCAAAGAAAAAAGACCTTAGAGATTTTAAAAAATAGATTAAATACAAGGAAAAATGATTTTTAGTTTATTTGTAAAAAAAATTTAAAGAATCTGTTAGTAATTTATTTTTCTATTTCTTGATTATATATAATAAATACACGTGTGTGCTGGTTGTGATTCATTAGTGTTGATGTGTGAAGTACTAGTTGATGGCTTTCTTTTTGATCCCTTTTATTGGTGTTAGGGCAACTCCAACCAATATCAGATTTGGTGTTAACACCATTTTTATGTGTAAAAAGAGGTGTAAACCTTCACCAACCGGACATTGTTTTTACACCAAATGTGGTGTAATTATATTAATGACACCAAATTTGATATTAAAGTTTCATTTCATTTTCCACCATGCCTCTCTCTCTCTCTCTTTCTCTCTCTCTCTCTCTCATTTTAGAGAAGTGGTTTCCAAGATTTAGTAAAACAATAAAAAAGAAAAGATTTTTTTGTGTGGAAAAAGGGGTTGTTGCTAGATGATGCACATGGGGGCTTAGAGGGGGGCAAAATGGGCAGTTACACATAGCTCCATTTTTTTCATTATATATTGTTATTAAAAAAATACAAAATTATAATAAAGATAAATGCTTTTTTTTTTTTTTTTCTTTTTCGTCCTGAGTCTTTAAAAATATTTCATTTTTCAGGACCAACCTGATGGTGCCAACACCAATTCTAAGTTTTTATAAAATTAATTTTTGCACCATTTACTAACTTAACATCATTTATTGTATCAAATGGCGTGAAAATAACAACACATTGTGTTATACTATTTATTTACACCATCATCATGTTAGATTTTATGAATACATTTTGGTCATTCAGGTGCATACATTTCTAATTAGTTTTATTATATAATAATTATTATTATTATTTAAATGTAATATTTGCCACTTGTTGGTAAAATAAATCTTGATTTTACATGTGGAATAATAAGAATATAGTTGACACAATGATTTGGGTGTTAAAAAGACATTATCAATCATCATAAGGAGTTACAAAAAAATATAAGATCTAGTTCTAAATAAATAATTGTAAACTCTCCTTGTTGATTACATCTCTCGATCATACTCTATCATGAATATAACAATCATTGTTTATAGAAGTACATATATAGTGTACAAGAAGGTAAAAATCTCACATATCTAATTGGGTCCTCCAAGTTTTCTAATGTCATCCTCCATGAAATTTTTTACATTCCAATACTTGTAATATTATATTATATTATATTATATATCAAGTTTATATTAGTTAATCGTACATTACAATTAATCATATATACTAAGTTTAAAATGTAATTTATAAAGTTATTATAACAAAAACAAATATGTAAGAGAAATTGGTAAAATAAAAAATGAATGTAAAGAGAATATTTGAAAATCCATATAAGTTATAGAAAATCCTCCTTAATAAATGAACGTTTTTTTTTGACACATGCCAATTTCTCATTAGTTTTGACACTTGTCATTTTGTAGTATTTTTAAAATAAATACTATCCACTTGTCAATTTATGATTTGTTTCAATTTTTAAAATTAAAGTCATATACTTATATATGTAAAGTATTAAATATCATATATATGATATTAAATTGCAATAAATACGTTTCTTCCTTTTTTATTTTAAAAGTTGTACATTAAAAAATATTTTCTATTTACATTTTAATTTAATATATATATATTTTTTAAATCAACCCGTGTAATATACGGAAATCATACCTGAATATATTATTATGGTTTGAACACTTACGACGTCAAAAAGGGTTAGGACGGTGGATACGAGTATTTAAGGGGAGGTCATGGTTGCATGATAAAAGAAATGCGAGGGGTAGGGGTGGTGGTGGGGGCCATACTTTGTAGAAATAATATTATAATAATAAAGACTTTAATAACTAGAAAAAATAGTAACTTTGCAAATCTTACAGCTCTTATATACAAATATTTTGTTTGAGGGACAAAAATCGTAAAATTTCTATTTGGGCCAAAATTCATAATTCTTACAAATCGAGAGAAGAAAAGTATAACTTAACCTAAAATATAATAATTTAAGTACAAACAATAATTAAGTAGACTTATAAAAAGACTTCAAAGTCTTTCTTTTGTCGTGCTAATTGTAGAAATAGACAACCACTAATTTGGAGGGCGTAAACATCTCTTTGGTGGTAAATATGTTTTTTTTCTTAACTTTTATATGTTTTTTTTTTTTCACAAATTAACGTATTTTATGGTTCATTGATTACCTTGCTATACTTCGTAGAGACAATATTATAATAATAAAGACTTTAATAACTAGAAAAAATAGTAACACTACAAATCTTACCGCTCTTATATACACATTTTTTGTTTGAGGGACAAAAATCATAAAATTTCTTTTTGGGCCAAAATCCATAATTCTTACAAAGTCGAGTGAAGAAAAGAATAACTTAACCTAAAATATAATAATTTAAGTACAAACAATAACTGATTAGACTTATAAAAGACTTCAAAGTCTTTCTTTTGTCGTGCTAATTGTAGAAATAGACAATCACTGATGTCGAGGCCGTAAACATCACACCAATGTCTTTGATGGTAAATATTTTTTTCTTATCTTTTTATATGTTTTTTTTTTTCACAAATTAACGTGTTTGATGGTTTATTGATTACCTTTTTAGATGTTTTTTGTATTCTAAATCATTGAATTGGTTAATATATTATAAGTGATAATTTTGACAAATATTATCACCGGTGCGGTGTATTGCTCACATAAAACAACCCTTTCATTCTAGATGCCAAAGTGGCTAATAGATACAAATACGGTGAAAAGGGAAAATAATAAATCAACAAGAAAATAGGAAACTACTAAAAGATTATAGCTAATGACCATGTAAAACATACGTGCAAAGACCAGGTAAAAAGCAACGGTCCAATCTCCAACAAACCCTCCCCCAAACTAGACTTTGATGGCTTGTTTGTCTTCAAGTGAGCAAATTCCCAACTTTTCTCTCAGCTTCACAAAGTATTGGAATGCATAATATTTTGCATGATATTCTCTCCTTGTTTTCCTCTCAACCACGAGATACTGTGATTGTTATTTGCCTTGTATATTGTTTCCTTTTTCGGAGTTTTTTTTCTTGTAATTCTGTAATGCCTATTTAGGCTTGTCTTCTTAGTATCGATGTACGTGAATATACACAGAAAAGCTTCTAACCAAAAGATGGAGCTAAATCTAGATCTCTAAGCTTCATTCCAAAGAATGAGTCCACCCACGTTTTCTTCTTTCACTCCAAGGAGCATAAGCAACCAAAATCAAGACCAAGGCTAAAGAACACTCAAAGAGGCTATTAGGATTCGAGATTAGGGTTTTAGGACAATGGAGGTTGATAAAGAGGCCAACCCTAGGAACTTAAGGAGCTAATATAGGGTGCAACACCTCAAATTAGGGTTTCATTAAAATGCACATACACCCCGTGTACATGAGTGTACGCCCCGCGCATGTGCCCAAATGTGCGATCCATCCTTGTATTAGTACACCAAGCATACTACGACTTCCCCAAAATTGGCACTTTTGCCCCCTAGGGACCAAATCCACCAAATCTTCCACCCCCCAAAGGGTCTAGACTGAAAAGCACAAAGAACCAAGTGTTATAACAAAGCAAGACAATATGACCGTATCAGCCTATTACATGAAGTTGCATGAGCTATGGGATGGGATGCAATCCTTCCTCCCTACTCCCAAATACAAATGTAACGGCTGCACCTGTGGCGTTTGAAAACCCATTTCGTTCTTAGGAAATGCCTACCACCTAGTCGCCGAGGATGAGCAACAAAGAACCATAGCCGGAGGAAAAAGACTAGTGAATGAAACGGTGGCTTTTCAAGCCACTATGAAATACAATGCTCCACCCACCAGAACCGAACATAAAAATGATAAGCCTTTGGATCATTGTGATCATGGTGGAAGAGACGGGCACACTTGTGACGGTTGTTTCATGCGTGTCGGTTATCCAGAATGGTGGCCCGGAAAGAGTCTAAGGTTGTGACTACTTACCAATAGCTTACATAAGAGTCTAAGATCATGCTTCCATAAATGGTAAACTTTAACAGTGAAAGTGTTACAAAATGATACATCAAAAATATTACAATGAAAGTCTACTCAAACACAATCTTATACGTCCTATACACATACTACATGGTAAAACAAACTGAAATCCGATAAAGGTCTTCAATAACTTCTCCATACCCTTTGATATGATACCTCCTGAGACACATGCTAAGTTAAGTTCACATTTTTCTAGTTATGGAAAAATACTTCATCCAATAATAGTAAATGAGCATCTAAAAAAACATGGTCATATTATTGATTACATACAAACTACTTAAAGCATGTACTATCTCAAACATTTTTCTCGTAGATTGTATTATGATGAACTAATTATTATAAACAATTACCATGCTTAAACATAGACCGACATCACATAACTACCGGATGCGACACATAACTCATCCAAGCTACAACTAAAAGATGTATTCTTTAATATTTTGGGAAAATGACTTAAAAGCCCAACGAAGTTTTTAAACCATTTAAAAAATCTCAATCATGTTTTGTCTGTTCAAAGAAACCCAACGAACTTAACATTTTGTCTAAAAAGTCCAACAAAGTTCCAAACCGTTCAAAAAATCCCAATTTTGTTTTGTTTAAGTTCGTTGGGTTTTTTTTGAACAGTCAAAACATGATTGGAGTTTTTTAAATGTTTTGGAAACTTCGTTGATCTCACAAGTCATTTTCCCGATACGGTAATAAGTCACGTCATCTGTTTCTTTTATTTGACTTTCAGGAAAGTGTAACTTAGTTGAACTTTTTCTTTTATTTGACTTTCAGGAAAGTGTAACTTAGTTGGACTTTTTAGACAAAATGTTAACTTTGTGAAAAGAAAAAACTTGGGATTTTTTGAACACTTTGGAAACTTCGTTCGGCTCATAAGTCATTTTCCCTAATATTTTTAACTTGGCTATGTAATACGACTTTCTTTGCTAAAATGCATATTTTAACATATAATTTAAGTGAAGTTGTTGAATGACAAAAAAAAAAAAAAGCGCAAGTAATTGTTGATAATACAAAGTTGAGATGTATGTCAGTTAATATCACAAAGATATTGTTACGATTACTTTAATTTAAAGATAGTATAAATTTAAGAAATATATAGAAGCATCATATTTTTTGCATGTGATGCAGAAAACATTTTCTATTTGGTTAATACCACATGCACATAACAAACTATTATCTTGAAAAATTGGTACGGGTGATTTAACGAATCATTGTACCTTAGTTTTTCCTCGTGTGTTACGAAGTGGCCTTACCCATCTGTCCTTTCTCTTTGTGAGCCGATCGCTATACCTTTCATATAGAAGGTTTCCAATAATAACCCCCACAACCAGCCCACTTCCAACTCCACAGAATATGATGATCCAATCAATTCTTTCGCTTGGGAGGAGTGACTCGGACACATTGCTTATTGCTGGAAGTCTTGACACCTTTAAATCATCTTGACATTCCTTGGATAATGGTTGTCCACACAATTGGGGATTCCCTATGTAGGAGTTGTTATCAAATGTATCAAACTGTTTTCCTTTGGGTATGCGCCCCTCAAGATGGTTGAATGACACTTTGAAAATTTCAAGGAAGCCGAGCCGGACCAACTGTTGAGGAATTTCCCTAGATAGCTCGTTTTGGGAGAGATCCAAAGCTTCAAGATTCTTTAGGTCACCCAAATACGGAAAGATACGTCCAGTAAAATGATTGTTGGAGAGATTGAGTGCTTGAAGCCCTCGAAGATCTTGGAGTGACTGTGGAATTTTTCCTTCAAAGTGGTTACAAGAGAGATCAATAGACATATCTATGGTTAAAATATGTATATACTCTGTTCGGACACCTTTGTGTGTTAATGTCAATGTATATGGCCAACTGTTTTCTCCGTTTTTGGAGGATATCTCTGATTCCATAATAGATGATACACCAAAATTTTCAGAACTCATGGCTTGCCATGTTTGAAAGTAGTTTTGGTGCAATTGACTACTGAAATTGTTGTTAGAGAGGTCTATGATCCGCAACTTAGGGAACTGTGAGGAAACAGTTGTTGAGCCTTGAATTGGACCATATAATTTGCTGGAACGCAAAACCAGAACTTGCAGCTTTGTAAGACTTCCCAACCAAAAAGGAAAGAGGCCATCAAAAGAGTTATCTCCAAGTGAGAGAATCTCTAAATTGGCACAATTTGTCAATGATCTTGGCAGCTGACCCATAAATCTGATTTCGCTCAAATCAAGGTTTTCCAGCAAGCTTCCTGGCATAAAAGCATTCATCATTTTGCCGTGGAAATTATTTCGTCTCAGATTTAAAGATACTGGCGAATTGCTTAAGATACCCAAACATGAAGGAAGTGTTCCGCTCATGTTGTTAAAAGACAAATCTAACAGTTGAAGAGATTTCAATTCACATATCAATGGTGGTATTTCTCCTATAAAGTTATTATGTGAGACTTGATAAACAACTGTGTTTTGTGGTGGAATTGGTAATTGTCGTTGTAGCTGATTATTCTGCACATAAATTGCTTCTAAATTTCTCCATGGGAGAAAATGATCAGGATGTTGATCAAAGCCAGTGATAGAGTTGTGTGAAAGGTCAATCGCCACCAAGGGCGAAGCCAAGAAATTTTTTTAGGGTGTTCCTAATAACTTATTAAACATCCAAAAACTAGAAACATATATAAATTATCAAACAACCGCAAACTTCAAACATATATAGATTACAAATTCACTAAGGTCGTCGACGAGTTTTCATTTTATCAAACATATTGCTGATATCTTGATTGGCAACATCTGCAAAAACCTCTTTTTCGATATAAGCAACAAAATTATCATTCATCCATTGATCTCCCATTTTATTGCATATCCTGTTCTTCACAATCTTCATAGCGGAAAACGATCTCTCAACTGTTGCTGTTGAAATCGGTAACGTCAATGCTAATTTAATGAGCAAGTAAACCATAGAAAACACTTTATCCCTTTTTGTTTCAACCATCTTCTGTGCAAGATCGCCAATCCCATTTAGATTGAAAAACTCTGACGAATTCAACATATCGAGAATATAAGTTTCTAGTTGATCGTTAAGTATCTCCAAATCCATATCTGAAAAATCATTTGGATATAAACGAGCTAGCTGAATTAATTTGTTTTTATCAAAAGCTGCAAATGAGTTATTTGGATTGAGACACGCCATGAAAAGAAGCAATTTGGTGCCAGTCTCACTAAAACGGCTCTCTAGTTCTGTGCGTTGCAAATCAATGACATCGTAGAATAACTCTACACGATAGTAGTGTAAGTTTGTCATCTTTGGATATTTTCGTCGTGACCGTCCAGGAAGTAAGAACATTGCATCCATGTTGCAAACCTCAATCTCGTGTTTTTTACAAAACAATGTAGTCTGAGTGAGCATAGAATCCCATCCACTATCCCTCAAATTTTGCAATTGCATCTTGCAAATTCTAACCAAGTTCATTGCATTTACAATATCTTGATCTTTCCTTTGCAATGCTTGGGACAACTCATTCGTAATACCCAATAATTTTTTCATGAAGTGCAAAGAAAATATGAAATCAAAGGTCTGCAAGGAGTTAATTAACATATCAGCTTCACATTTTTGTTCTGGGGTTGCTCCATCTTCCGTAATAATCTCA
This sequence comes from Lactuca sativa, assembly GCF_002870075.4. Classification (NCBI taxonomy): domain Eukaryota; kingdom Viridiplantae; phylum Streptophyta; class Magnoliopsida; order Asterales; family Asteraceae; genus Lactuca; species Lactuca sativa. The sequence continues at coordinate 73,723,508 of NC_056623.2, read as the reverse complement.
AGAACATCTAAAACGGATGGAAACAATGTAATCATACTTATCAAAGTACCATAATGGGATCCCCAACGTGTGTCTCCCGGTTTGATAAGAGATGTTTCTTGATTGAGGCCTCGACCGCTTATGATTTCACCTAAACCAAGTATTTCAATAACTTTGGAAGCTTGTTGTTCTCGAAGACGGTCAAGACGCTTGCAAGAACCTCCAACAACATTCACAACATTGGTTAGCAACACAAACAAAGAAACGATTTTTGAATTATTTTTTTCCACCGCTACAAGAGTAAGTTGAAGCTGGTGAGAAAAACAATGAATATAATATACACTTGCATTTTCATTCAAAATCAAAGTTTTAAGACCACCAAGTTCACCTTTCATATTACTTGCCCCATCATAACCTTGTCCGCGCAAACTGGATGTAACGACCCGTTCCCGGTATGTTAATTTATTGGTAATTGTTGTGAGTTTTGCAAGAGGAACTCGGCGAGTTCATAGCCTGACTCGCCGAGTAGGGTCGCGGCTGCGAGCACGCGTGAGCCGGGGACTCGGCGAGTCCATATTCTGGACTCGGCGAGTCCATCCGTCTGGGTGAAACCCTAAATCCCCGGGTTGCCCACTATTTAAACCACCTTATAGCCCCATTCTCGCCTCCCTCACCCTGAGAACACAGTGAGAAAACCCTAATCCTCCCTTGAGAGCTTATAAGTGATTTGGTGCCATTTTGTGAAGGTGTGAAGAAGGAGAAGAAGAAAGAAGCAAGGAAACGAGTTGTAGTGCAAAGATCCAAGGGCAAATCTGAGTTTATTGAGGTATTTTCGGAGTTCCCTTCTTGTTATATGCTTTAAACTTCCATTAGAGCTCTTCTAAGAGCTATTTGATGTTTGTTCCAAGCCTTATGTTTGCATGAATGTCTTAATAAGTCGAAATACCTTTGGATCTGAATGTTGGGGTGTTGTAGAGCCCATATCTTCTGTCTTTTTGGAGTTACTTTGCATATTAATCATAGATCTACCCATTTTATGCATCTTTTAGCCTTATTTCCCTTATTCATGAGGTTGTGCACGTAAAGTTGGAAACTTTACGTGGTAAATCAGCTTATTGGACTCAGATCTATCAATTGTATGCGTTGGATTCAAACAAAATCGAGTAAAAATCAGTTGCATGGCGGCAACTCGGCGAGTCGGGAAGAACGACTCGGCGAGTTGGGTCGCGAGTTCCCGAGTCCTTCATTTTGATCTGTGTCGAGTGAATCCAGTGAGTTAGAGAGTGGACTCAGCGAGTTGAGGGTAGACTCAGTAATGGAGGGACTCGGCGAGTTGTTCATGCAACTCGGCGAGTCCAAGGCAATCTTCTTAGGATCATGAACAACTCGTCGAGTTTGTTCATACGGCTCGGCGAGTCGGATGAAGATTGTCTGAGTTCTTGGATCAAGAGGGTACTCGTCGAGTCGATGCCACACTCGACGAGTAGCAGCGGGTAGAACTGAGAAGTAAGAGTAGGACTCGGCGAGTTGGGTGACCCAACTCGGCGAGTCAGCCCCAAAAGTAAGTTGACTTTGACCTAGGGTAAAAGAGTCATTTTACCCCAAGTGCAGTGTTTAGTATTTGATTGAGTGTGTTCATGGGCTTGTAGCCGAGGAGATTCAGGAGCAGCAGCCGGTGGCTTTCAGAGACACACACTCAGCCGCCAGTTTACGAGGTGAGTTTCCTTCAAGTAGGGACGGGTCTAAGGCCGCAAGGCCGACCCGTCCAGTTAGCAGTAGTTTCCGGACTTCGGTCCGATGTAGCAGCTAGTATGTTTGATGCCTTCGTGGCTCAGACAGGATTTATGTGCTATGTTTTATGTGTTACGTGTTATGTGTTCCGGGCTACGGCTCGATGTAGTATGCAGAATATGTGTTCATGCTAGTTGATATGCTATGATATGTTCAGTCAGTTAGTTCCGGACTCCGGTCCGATGCAGGGGACAAGGTCCCAGTTAGTTCCGGACTTCGGTCCGATGCAGTTAGTTCCGGACTTCGGTCCGATGCAGTTAGTTCCGGACTTCGGTCCGATGCAGGGGACAAGGTCCCAGTCAGTTCCGGATTTCGGTCCGATGCAGTTTCCGGGCTTCGGCCCGATGCAGTGGGCAAGGCCCAATATGTGTTATATGCTATTGTATGGTATGTGGTATTTTGGGGGAGCTCACTAAGCTTCGTGCTTACAGTTTCAGTTTTGGTTTCAGGTACTTCCGCAAGCAAAGGGAAGAGCTCGGGATGATGGCATCGCACACACCACCGCCTCAGCTTTAGCCTGGGATTGATTTGGTTGTTTTGGTCTGATGTAGTATGATACAGTTTTCCGCACAGTATTTTATTATGTCTTGGAATACATCACGCATGGTTTATTATATGATGCTCTGATTACAGTTTTGATTATATTAAAAACAAAAATTTTTGGGTCGTATTTTTGGGTCGTTTCAAGTTGGTATCAGAGCCCTGGTTTGAGGGATTCGGATACACTTCCGGGTGTATCTGAACTCAAACTAAAGGGAAATAAAAAGATTTCTAAAAGTAAAATGTTTCTAAAAGAATTATGAAAGCACTTAAAAAGAAAGAAATTTTTTTTAAACAAGAAAAGGGTGTGGTGCATGCGATCAGCCGAGCTCAAGTAAGTACTCCCAAATTACCCATACAAGTTATTTGTTCAATTTCAGTTTTAGTAGAACAGCATGCTAGTATAGGACTAAGGATTTAGGAGAATGCCTTATGTGCCTGCTTATGTGTTACAGCTTTATGAGTATTGCATGCTAGTACTGAGTAGACAGCAGTAGGATAGCCTGATTAGGTTATGCCTGATAGCAGGAGCTTAGCATCTTATGCTAGATCAGTTTCTCGTTTTGAGAATAGTTTTGCCTAAGTATGTTCCCTTATTCCGAATGCTGCTTGCTTCGTGCTTTGTGGGAGTTCTGAGTGATGGAAGTTAACCATTAAGTGAACACGTTACACCATATGTGATCAGGGTTAAATAATCCCAGAGTGCTGGAACTGACCCTATTGCGCAGCTCTTGTTTGAGTCCAACCGTTATAGGGACGGGTCTTTTACTTGAAGGATTATCTGATCTTCGTCTCATGTGATGGTGTTCAGGTGATGGTTAATTAGCATTATAAGGAGACCTGCAGCAGCTGAGGACTAGTTGAGTTAAGTCTGAGGTTTCCTTGGGGCAAGCCTAGGACGAGAGTAGCAGAGATCAGTAGTAGTAGAAGTGACTTGGTGGAGTCAGGGCAGTTCTTGAAGAAAGTACGGATAGATGTGGAAGGTAGTATGGGCCCGTACTACTGGAAGCAGAGGATCCGTACTCGAATCAAGAAAGGCTGAGACAAGACCAGAGAGCTAGTTGTAGTATCAATGATCCCTCAAGATATTTCTGTTTTCTGATGTAATTGTGATGTGTTTCAGAATGGTGGTTTTGCGTTCGAGACCAGCAGCCGATAGCGGAGGTGCCGGGGAGGGATCAGGTTCAGGCTCGGGGGATGAGCGCATGGATGAGCAGACCCGAGAGTTTCTTTCTTCGGAGATTACGCGCATCATTATAGAGCAGACTCCTGTGATCTTCGGTTCGATCAAGGAGGGGATTCTAGAGCTGATGGATGAGAGACTGGGCACCTTCCGTGCCGAGGTGGCGGCCATGATGGGGTCGCGCACCCTTACCTTCAGGGAGTTCAGGGCATGTGGAGCCCCGGACTATCATGGGGCGCGGGACCCCATAGCGAGCACCAGATGGTTGGCAGATGTGGCCAACGCTTTCCGTACTAGCAGATGTCCCGAGGGGGACAAGGTCAGATTGGCGTCCTGTCTTCTGAAGGACAGGGCACGAGATTGGTGGGAGGAGGTCGGGCATGCCATTGGGGATGATGCGGCATTGGACGCCATGACCTGGGCTGATTTCTCTACCAGGTTCAGGGCGGAGTTTGCACCGGTCATTGAGGTGCAATAGCTAGCTAGGGAGTTTCAGGACCTCACCCAGACTACAGAGACAGTGGCGGAGATCACCGCCAAGTTCAGGGAGAGGGCTCTTCTCGTTCCTCAGTATGTAGCTGATGAGGAAATGAAGAAGGCCCGTTATCATGAGATGTTGCGGAGCGATATCCGCCAGTTTGTGAGCCGGTCCAGCTGTAAAACGCTGGAAGATATGATTGCTAGAGCTCGGGAGAGGGAGATTGATCTTGAGATGGAGAAGAAGAGGAAACCGGAGGCGGTTTCGGGTTCAGGCAGTTCGGGCAAAAAGCCCAAGGTTTCGGATCACAGATCTAGGAGTCAGCAGAGCCACGGTCGATGTGGCAAGTGTGGGAGATTGCACGAGGGAGCGTGCAAGGCAGGGAGTTCCGGCTGCTACAAGTGTGGTCGGATTGGGCACTTGAGTAGGGATTGTACGGCCCCTGCTACTGCCGTCGCAGCATCAGATCTGATTTGCTTTCAGTACAATCAGAGGGGACATAAAAAGTCCCAGTGTCCGAGTTTAGCTTCAGCAGGGAAGGTGGCTGCACCTGCCCCTGCTACCTTGAGGATTACAGATGGCCGGCAGGGCCGAGCTGATGCGCCAGTGGCGAAGAGTAGGGCGTTTCAGATGACAGCAGAGGAGGCGCGAGCGACTCCTGATGTGGTGACGGGTATGTATCTTCCCTTTTATCTCTTTATTATTATTGATTAAATGTTGCTTATGGTTGTATGTTTTATTCAGGGTCGTTCTCTGTGAACGGCATTTCTGCTTTGGTATTATTCGATTCGGGGGCTACCCGATCATTCGTATCTCTTGCGCTTAGCAAGAGGTTCAGTAGCGCTCCAGGGGAACTGGATTGTCCATTAGAGGTTGAGATAGCGGATGATAGGACCGTGAGGGTCGGCAGAGTGCACAGAGGGTGTTCTCTTAAGTTATTTGATGAGCAGTTTTCGGTGGATTTGGTACCTATTCCCCTGTGAGGGAATAAGGTTATTGTGGGTATGGATTGGCTAAGCCCCAATGGGGCGGTGATTGATTGCGAACTTCAGTTAGTGAGGGTTCACACTCCCAGTGGGGGAGAGTTGGTGATTCAGGGCGAGAGGCCACAGCGAGGACCGACCTTTTGTTCCGCCGCAAGGGCGAGGCGCTATGTTCAGCAGGGTTGCGCCGGTTTTGTAGCCTACGTTTTGGATGCCCGGGAGAAGGGCAAGTCGACAGTGGATGATGTTCCTATTGTTTGAGACTACCCGGATGTGTTTCCTGAGGATTTGTCGGGGATACCTCCTGAGAGACAGGTCGAGTTCCGGATCGACCTCGTCCCTGGTGCGGCTCCGATAGCCAAGGCACCGTATCGACTAGCTCCCCCTGAGATGCAGGAGTTGTCTACACAGCTGCATGAGCTGTTAGACAAGGGTTTCATTCGGCCGAGCAGTTCGCCTTGGGGAGCGTCGATCCTGTTTGTGAGAAAGAAGGATGGGTCGCATCGTATGTGTATTGATTATCGGGAGCTGAATAAGGTAACGGTGAAGAACCGTTACCCACTCCCGAGGATAGATGATTTGTTTGATCAGCTTCAGGGAGCGTCTTGGTTCTCCAAGATCGATCTATGCTCCGGATATCATCAGATGCGGGTTAGAGATGAGGATGTGCAGAAGACTGCTTTCAGGACCAGGTATGGTCATTACGAGTTTGTGGTGATGCCATTTGGGCTCACCAATGCCCCAGCCGCGTTCATGGATCTCATGAACCGCGTGTGTAGGCCGATGCTGGATCGGTCAGTGATAGTGTTCATAGATGACATCTTGGTGTATTCCAAGACGCAGGAGCAGCACGAGGAGCACCTGCGGGAGGTGCTAGAGGTTTTGAGGAGGGAGAGACTTTTCGCAAAGTTCTCCAAATGTGAGTTCTGGTTGCGCGAGGTGCAGTTCCTTGGTCACCTCGTCAACCAGAAGGGTATTCTGGTAGATCCGGCCAAGATAGAGGCCGTGATGCAGTGGGAAGTCCCGAAGTCTCCATCTGAGATTCGGAGCTTCCTAGGGTTGGCAGGGTATTATCGAAGATTTATTCAGGATTTCTCCAAGATAGCAGTGCCGCTCACCCGACTGACCAAGAAATCAGTGGTATTTCGTTGGGGTCCGGAGCAGCAGACAGCATTCGAGACCCTCAGGTAGAGATTGTGCGAGGCTCCGATCCTTACCTTGCCAGAGGGAGTAGAGGACTTTGTAGTCTATTGTGATGCCTCGATCACAGGTTTGGGAGCAGTTCTGATGCAGCGAGGCCATGTGATAGCTTATGCCTCGAGACAGTTGAAGCCTCACGAGGCTAATTATCCTACCCATGATTTGGAGCTGGGGGCAGTTGTGTTTGCCCTCAAGATTTGGAGGCATTACCTTTATGGGGTCCGTTGTACTATATACACGGATCATAAGAGTTTGAGGTATCTTATGGATCAGCCGAGTTTGAATATGAGGCAAAGGAGGTGGTTGGACGTGCTGAAGGACTATGACTGTGAGATCCTTTATCATCCAGGGAAGGCCAACGTGGTGGCCGACGCCCTAAGCCGCAAGGTGTCGGCGGCCCCTATCAGGGATCTGTGTATGAGGATGACAGTGATCACTCCACTGTTGGAGCGGATCAAGGAGGCTCAGATGGAGGGCCTCAAGGAGGAGAGGCAGAAGTGTGAAAGGATAGTAGGCCGAGTAGCTTCATTTGAGTACGACGGTCGGGGTTTGTTGACGCTTCATGGTAGGGTATGGGTACCGTACTGGGGTGGGGTACGGCAGGTATTGATGGACGAGGCTCATAACTCTCGATTTTCTATCCACCCAGGAGCGACAAAGATGTATCGAGATCTTCGACCTGAGTATTGGTGGCCCTGCATGAAGCGGGACGTCGCCTGGTACGTCGAGAGATGCCTGACCTACCGGAAGGTCAAGGCGGAGCACCAGAGACCTCACGGCAGGATGCAGCCGTTAGACATTCCCGTGTGGAAATGGGAGGACATTACCATGGATTTTGTCACCAAGCTTCCCCGGACCGCACGTGGAGTGGACTCGATATGGGTAGTAGTGGATCGGTTGACGAAGAGTGCCCATTTTATCCCGATCCAGGAGAGTATATCGGCGGAGAAGTTAGCCGATATCTATGTGCGTGAGATCGTGGCACGTCATGGAGTGCCGGTATCAGTGGTGTCTGACCGAGATGTCCGTTTCACATCCAGATTTTGGAAGCGGTTTCACGACGAGATGGGTACTCGTCTCCATTTCAGCACCGCTTTCCACCCTCAGACAGACGGGCAGAGCGAGAGGACGATTCAGACTCTAGAGGACATGCTCAGGGCATGTGTCCTAGATTTCGGTGGCAGTTGGGATACGTATCTTCCGTTAGCGGAATTCTCGTATAACAACAGTTACCATGCGAGCATTGACCGACCTCCCTTTGAGATGCTGTATGGGAGGAAGTGTAGGACCCCGATTTGTTGGGGCGAGGTCGGTCAGCGAGTCATTGGGAGCACAGAGGTGGTGCTCAAGACGACTGAGTTGATCCAGCAGGTCCGTAGTAGACTGCAAACTGCTCAGAGTCGGCAGAAGAGCTACGCCGATAGGAGGCGTTCGGACTTGGAGTTCCAGGTGGGAGATATGGTCCTTCTGAAAGTCTCACCTTGGAAGGGTGTCATCAGGTTCCGGAAGAGGGGCAAGTTGGGCCCCAAATTTATTGGTCCTTTCAGGGTTTTGGCCCGGGTGGGTCGGGTTGCTTATCGGTTAGATCTTCCTGAAGAGCTTAGTCAGATCCACAACACTTTCCATGTGTCCCAGTTGAGGAAGTGTTTGGTGGATGAATCAGCAGTCGTTCCCCTAGAGGATATTCAGGTTGATAGTAGCCTGAATTATATTGAGAGACCGGTCGCGATTCTGGACCGGAAGACCAAGACCTTGAGGAACAAGGAAATTCAGTTAGTAAAGGTGCAGTGGCAGCACCGGAAGGGGTCTGAGTGGACGTGGGAGGCTGAGGAGGAGATGAGAGAGCACTACCCTGAGTTATTTGCAGATCCAGCTGTAGCAGACTTCGAGGACGAAGTCTGAGTCAAGTGGGGGAGAATTGTAACGACCCGTTCCCGGTATGTTAATTTATTGGTAATTGTTGTGAGTTTTGCAAGAGGAACTCGGCGAGTTCATAGCCTGACTCGCCGAGTAGGGTCGCGGCTGCGAGCACGCGTGAGCCGGGGACTCGGCGAGTCCATATTCTGGACTCGGCGAGTCCATCCGTCTGGGTGAAACCCTAAATCCCCGGGTTGCCCACTATTTAAACCACCTTATAGCCCCATTCTCGCCTCCCTCACCCTGAGAACACAGTGAGAAAACCCTAATCCTCCCTTGAGAGCTTATAAGTGATTTGGTGCCATTTTGTGAAGGTGTGAAGAAGGAGAAGAAGAAAGAAGCAAGGAAACGAGTTGTAGTGCAAAGATCCAAGGGCAAATCTGAGTTTATTGAGGTATTTTCGGAGTTCCCTTCTTGTTATATGCTTTAAACTTCCATTAGAGCTCTTCTAAGAGCTATTTGATGTTTGTTCCAAGCCTTATGTTTGCATGAATGTCTTAATAAGTCGAAATACCTTTGGATCTGAATGTTGGGGTGTTGTAGAGCCCATATCTTCTGTCTTTTTGGAGTTACTTTGCATATTAATCATAGATCTACCCATTTTATGCATCTTTTAGCCTTATTTCCCTTATTCATGAGGTTGTGCACGTAAAGTTGGAAACTTTACGTGGTAAATCAGCTTATTGGACTCAGATCTATCAATTGTATGCGTTGGATTCAAACAAAATCGAGTAAAAATCAGTTGCATGGCGGCAACTCGGCGAGTCGGGAAGAACGACTCGGCGAGTTGGGTCGCGAGTTCCCGAGTCCTTCATTTTGATCTGTGTCGAGTGAATCCAGTGAGTTAGAGAGTGGACTCAGCGAGTTGAGGGTAGACTCAGTAATGGAGGGACTCGGCGAGTTGTTCATGCAACTCGGCGAGTCCAAGGCAATCTTCTTAGGATCATGAACAACTCGTCGAGTTTGTTCATACGGCTCGGCGAGTCGGATGAAGATTGTCTGAGTTCTTGGATCAAGAGGGTACTCGTCGAGTCGATGCCACACTCGACGAGTAGCAGCGGGTAGAACTGAGAAGTGAGAGTAGGACTCGGCGAGTTGGGTGACCCAACTCGGCGAGTCAGCCCCAAAAGTAAGTTGACTTTGACCTAGGGTAAAAGAGTCATTTTACCCCAAGTGCAGTGTTTAGTATTTGATTGAGTGTGTTCATGGGCTTGTAGCCGAGGAGATTCAGGAGCAGCAGCCGGTGGCTTTCAGAGACACACACTCAGCCGCCAGTTTACGAGGTGAGTTTCCTTCAAGTAGGGACGGGTCTAAGGCCGCAAGGCCGACCCGTCCAGTTAGCAGTAGTTTCCGGACTTCGGTCCGATGTAGCAGCTAGTATGTTTGATGCCTTCGTGGCTCAGACAGGATTTATGTGCTATGTTTTATGTGTTACGTGTTATGTGTTCCGGGCTACGGCTCGATGTAGTATGCAGAATATGTGTTCATGCTAGTTGATATGCTATGATATGTTCAGTCAGTTAGTTCCGGACTCCGGTCCGATGCAGGGGACAAGGTCCCAGGGGACAAGGTCCCAGTCAGTTCCGGATTTCGGTCCGATGCAGTTTCCGGGCTTCGGCCCGATGCAGTGGGCAAGGCCCAATATGTGTTATATGCTATTGTATGGTATGTGGTATTTTGGGGGAGCTCACTAAGCTTCGTGCTTACAGTTTCAGTTTTGGTTTCAGGTACTTCCGCAAGCAAAGGGAAGAGCTCGGGATGATGGCATCGCACACACCACCGCCTCAGCTTTAGCCTGGGATTGATTTGGTTGTTTTGGTCTGATGTAGTATGATACAGTTTTCCGCACAGTATTTTATTATGTCTTGGAATACATCACGCATGGTTTATTATATGATGCTCTGATTACAGTTTTGATTATATTAAAAACAAAAATTTTTGGGTCGTTTCACTGGAGATGCTCAACCCATGTCTTGAAAACAAATTATCGAGTGTCTCTTTAAGTGTAATAGCTGTAGTATTTGGGACATGCTCAATACCTAGAAAGCGTTCAATTACACGACCTTCTACATCTACATACCGCAACACAACACTCATTTGCTCTTTAATCGAAATATCACGAGATTCATCGACAAGGAGAGAGAAAAAAACATTCGCCAATATCATTTATAATGAGCTTCGTTGTTCCAATTGCAGCCGCATGAACAATGTCTTTTTGGATATCTGGTGAAGTCAACTTTAGATTCAAAGGAGCATTATTGAAAGTAACATCTTTAATGCTTTGATTATGATCAGCTAGAAATTGCAACAACTCTATAAAGTTCCCTCTGTTAGCTGAAGTTTCACTTTCATCATGTCCTCTAAATGCAAGACCTTGTCTTAATAGAAATCGAATACAATCAATTGATGCATCCAATCGTATATCATAGTCTATTGAACTTTGTGTTAAATGCTTTGCAAACGCAACATCAACACGTTGTTTGTTGTTCAATAAATCCTTGCACTTGGACCATGCTTGGTTGTGAACACTCTTGAAACCTCCAACATGTTGATTCAACTTTTCTTTATGTCCCCAATTTTCAAATCCCACACTAACAAACGTTTCACCGCCTCCTTGTGCTCCAACATATGGTTTGAATAAATAACAATATAAGCAATACACAACATTTTGAGTTACACTATATTCTAGCCATGTAGAATATTCTTTAACATTAAACCAAGCAACATTAAATCTTCGTGGTTTTTTGCCAAAAAGAGTGTAAAGAAACTCGTGAGATTTAGGTTGGCAAGGCCCTTTTAAGAGGTATGCTCTTCGAACTTCGTCTCGAACATTAGGATCATAATCTAAAATCCTAGTCCTCATTCCAGGGTCTGAGGGAAGATCTGGTAAATTGATTTCCACACGGCTATGTTTAGAAAAATCAACATTAGATGCCTCTGATGAATCCGAAATTTTTCTCTTTGTTAAATATTTCTCCATGCCTGTTGAATGATAAGTGATTAATAAATAATAAGTAATTAATGAAAAATAAGACTTGTTTCTTATAATAAATACAATAACTAAACAGAAAAATAAAAAGGAAATATAGGTTCTACTTGGTCTGTTCATATGTTTGCAGAGAGAAAAGAAAGAAAGATATAATAATTAACAAATATGTATATTCAAACATCAAAAAAGCAAGAGATAACAATTAAAAGATAAGTATATTTACACTGTGAGTTGTGACTTTCTCTTTTCACAGCATGGGCAAGTATGGGCAAGTGTACTGTATACAAGTGTGCAACAAAAGGAATTAAATAAACAAATGGTGTGGATCAGTTGCTATATCTTTTCCCATAATCTAAATAACATAATTTATACAATAAATAATAGGATCATAGGAATCGTATCTACTCCACTTCTAAATAAACAAATTAACGAAATCCCAATTGCTTTGCTGCCGACATATACAACAAAAGGATACCCTAAATTCTTTGAAAATATAAAATATTTACATACAATAAGTCAATAACCTGCTGCTTTGCTTGCTTGCTCGATCGCAAACTTCAATTAAGAGAATTAGAAATTTTTAGAAGACGATGTCTGATTGTCTTACTTGCTTGATCGCACTTTTTCTCCATCTAATTTCCCGCTAATTTGATCTAATGAGATTTGGGGTTCAGACTAATGAAAGCGACGAGAGTGGGCCTGACTATTTGGGCTAGTAAAAAAACAAAAACAAAAAAAAAAAATTAATAATCTGAGGGTGGGCCTGGGCTCCCTGTGGCCCCAACGTGGCTCCGCCATTGATCGCCACTAATGTTTCCCGGGTGTTGTTCCAGATCCACGTAGGTACCAGGCCATCAATTTTTTTGTCGTAAAGAACTAAGTAAATCAGCTTATTTTGGAAGCGCAAAAAGGGAGGAAATTCTTTCAAGTTGCATGATGACAATTCTAACTCATACAGTTCTGGTAACGTGGTATTGGTGTAGTTGTTGGTGGCTACTAATGATATTTTGTTATAACCTATCCAGAGTTTTTGAAGTTTGTTGAGTCCTAGAAACATACCCTACCACTGAAATTGTTTGCATCTAGGTTAAGGGACTGGAGACTTTTGAAGTTGGAAAATATGTTTGGAATTGGTCCTTGCAATTGATTCATCTGAAGATCTAAATATGTTAGTTGGGTGAGGTTGAAGAACCATGATGGTATACTTAAGAGAATTTTTCCCCATCCGAACCACACTAAGTTTGGTTAGGCTGGCAAGAAAGAGTGGGATTTCAGTACTGTTTGTGTTCATATCAGACACATAGAGTTCACTAAGTTTACCCAGCTTTCCAAGCCAATTGGGAAAGCATCCTTTCTCGAATTTGTTACCACTAAGTTCCAAAACATCGAGTTTTGAAAGACTTACCAACGAAGGAAGTGAACCTGTGAACTGATTGCCACCAATAGCCAAGTAAGTGAGTTGCGTCAAGTTAGAGAGTGAACGTGGAATGCGCCCCGAGAAAGAGCAATAACTAAGGGACAAGACTGTCAAATGCTTGAGGTGGCTTATGGATTCTTGTATAATCCCAAAGAAACCTGTGCCACCTAGTATCACCTCTTTTAGTAAGCTTTTGCCATGAAATTCTGGAAAGGAACCAGCCAGGTTGGTATTGTCTGCCAAGTTAAGAACTTGCAACTTTGGCAGCTCAAGTATGGCTGCAGGGAATTCATTCCCAAGCGAACAATCTCTTAGCTTGAGTGATCTCAAAGAAGAAAAGTTGGCCAAGAAATGAGGTACAGAAGAACTTATGTCAACCCCAGAGAGATGGATTTCTTCAAGCAATGTTAAGTTTTGCACTAGATTCTTGAGGCTAGGACTGTGAAGCTTTAGTGAATTTCCTGACAAATCTAAAGAAGACAATTGCATCAACTGCAAGATTCCATTCGGGATTTGACCACTAAACCCAGAATAAGAGAGATCGAGGCTTCTTAATTGCTTTAGACGAGCAATCTCAGAAGGAATTTGAGATTCACCAAAGTCATTCCCAGAAAGGTTGAGTGTCTGAAGATGAAGAAGGTTGAAGAGAGTGGTGTTGGATTTGATATGCGCACAAAGAGACCTCTCACTCAAGTCAAGGCCTATCACATGGCCATATTGATCATGGTCATTGCTGCATGCAACCCCCTCCCATGAACAACAATCAAAACTAGTGTTCCAAGAATGGAACACTTGAGAGCCATGAGCAGCACAAGCAGCATCATCTTGATGAATTATGCTCTGCTTAAACTGAAACAAGGCTGAGCATTCTTCATCATGGCTTACTGATGATCCAGTCACATTCTTCACTGTCACCAATGCATATAGAAAGGAGATGGTTTGCAAGAACTTAAGGTGATTCATGTATGGAGCCATGAAAACTGTGTTTTGTTTTATAATAGTCTATGGACATCCAATTCTCGTTATATATAGACAATGAGGAAGTTTAAAAATCAACTAATAGGGCCAAAGAAAGAAAAAAGACAGATTAAAAAAAAGACTAGATACAGTAAATTAAAAAGTATTTTTAATTAGTAGTGGTTTTGGAAAATTTAGTTTGTAGTGCTTTTTCCTTAATTAGTTGTTCTTTTATAATGTTTGTCATATGGTCTGATGGCAAGTTTGAAAATATATTAAGTTAATATGTGATTAATATGCCATATTTTGTCCCTAATATGTAGTTTTGTAAGTTAACTAAATGGTTAAGCCATTAAGTCCAAATAAAATGATTAATGTGCATTCTATGCAAGATGTGTGAAGTGCTCATTTGCAAGGTTTTCTGTATCATTCCTTTTCTTGATGTTACTCAATATGAGGAGGTCTTTGATGATTGCTGCAGATGCAGAAACATTGCTTCTCAGAATTACCATCTCTCTCTCTAAAACAAATTAATAAACAATTCAAATCAATTTAGCAGAGTTTAAATACTTCTTGGAAATTATAGTTGGTCCGTGAATTGGCAAAATAGTTATTTTACAAAACATTAAAGTTTTCTTTATTAAAGGGTATTCCATTTGAGGGATGTGAAGCACTGCAAAACTTTATTATAGGCATTAAAAACAGAAAAGTCCTTTTTGGGGTCAAAATCCATAATGGAAACTGTAAAACAGCCTAAAAATATTAATTCAAATACAGACAAGTGCTAGTGGAAGACTTCAAAGTCTTACTACAATAGACTACATGGAATGTGGATGTAAACATCAGGCCAATTTCTTTGATAGCATGCGTCTGTTTTCTTCATAAATAGTATTAAAAATTCACAAATCAACTTATTGAATGGTTCATCAGTTTTTCCTGTGGAGTCGCATATGCACTTCATTGAACAAATTTCTTCCAAAAAAAACATGGATTTTATACGGTTTAAGCATTGGCGAATCAATGTGACCTCTTTCTACGTGTAATAAAAATTAAGTCATTTTAACTTGTTACTCTAAGAGTGATCTAACAGTGTAACCCGCAGATTTTGCAATTTATTCTAGAGATATTTATCAATAAAAATACATTATCTAAGATATAAGAAAAAAACTCTTTTTGGTGTTATGTTTAGGTGAATTACAAACAAGACACTGTTTTCCAACATTTTATCATCTTCTTTGTTCCACACAGCCACAATTTGCTTACACTTGAAGAATTGACGACAGAAGATTAGGACAAGTATATAGAGTATAAGGCTCCAATTGAGCAGCCATATGGATTGAAATTCACAAAAGGGTAGAGACGGTGGAAACTAAATCCATGTTAATGTACTTCATGATTCTACAACCAAATTTCATATTAGTTTATTGGATGGATTCCATTGCTGTTTTAAATATTTGTTATCTCAATTCAGTAATTGTTCATTCTTTTAGTTCATGTAGAATTGGTTATGATTGTAGTGATTAAAAACATGGTAAGTTACGGAAAATATCTGCACTTGAACCCATGGTAAGAGGAAAGACAAAACTGGAATCAAGTCAAATCAGAGAGCATAAAGTAACGAATGTTATTTAGTAGAAGAGGTCTCGTGGAGAATTATGCAAAATAGAAAGGCTGAAGAAGGTTATTGCTTTTGGATGAGAAACATGCATACAAACCATTCGATGGAATGCCTGAGGCAATTAAGATATTCTCATTCCAGATTACTTTACCTGATTTATGGTTGATTATATGTACTTGAAGAGATTTTTTGCCACAGTAACATTAACCTACCAAAGCGACTTTAAGATTTTTTCTTCAACTCCAATAAAAGATAGGTGAGAATTGTGAGAATATGTTCAGAAGTATGACTATTAGATACCTTAACTACTATAGTTTATATATTGTTTTGTTTGAATTCATACTACATTCCATCTCTAAGATTCCATATACATTGCTTATATGATGGATTAGAGCATAAGTGGACGGTGGACCACATGAATGTGTTGTATGATGAAAAGGAATTTAGACAGCATAAATATTTTCAATGTAGCTAATTTACTCCTATGGTTTTTATAATGTATTATTTTTTATATTTACTTTTTTGGTTGTGTGTATTTCTGCATTGAAAATTTATGTAAGTTTTTGAGCTGGTGTTAAAGTTTCCAATATCTCAAAGTTTCATTTTCTGATTTTCTCAGATTCACCAAGTCTGATGCGAAGGATGTATGTATTTACATGGCAATATCAGCTGCATTTGTAAGTTTAAAAATATACATAAAAACTATTCTTCGCATCAAATATGATCCGGGTCTTATAACCTATTTCGTAGTAATTTATTTTTGTACTAACAATGGCATTCACTTGTTTTATTTGAAAATATTTAATATGTATGAATCTCATAGTATGACAACCCAAAATATGAGGTTGTGACTACTTACCAATAGCTTACATAAGAGTCTATGATTATGCCACCATAAACGATAAACTTAAACACTGAAAGTGATACTATATGATACATAAAAGATCTTACGATGAAAGTCTACTCAAAGAAATCCAACTAAACGAACACAATCTTAAACGTATTACACACATACTGGTAAAACAAATTGAAATCCCTTGAAAGTCTTGTATGCCTTCTCGTCACCCTTTGAACTTCAAGCTATGACACCTCCTAAGATACATGCTAAGTTAAATTCAATGATGCAAAGTTTATGGTTTTCTATCAACTGAAAATACCGAATCGGCAATATAAAATGAACATATAAAAAACATGGTTATAATATTGATTATACCTTTTTGGATGACATATGAACATTTTTTTGAATGACATACGGAAATCGTTTTCAAATTGGTTGAGACTACATAAACATAACAAATTTTTATCTTGAAAATTTGTTATGAATTATTTAACGAATCATTGTACCTTAGTTTCTCCTTGTGTTACGAAGTGGCCTCACCCATCTGTCCTTCCTCTTTGTGATCCGATCACTATACCTTGTATACAAAATGCTCCCAATAACAATCCCAACTGCCAGCCCACTTCCAACTCCACATAATATGATGATCCAGTCAATTCTTTCACTTGGGAGTAGAGATTCCGACACATTGCTTGTTGGTGGAAGTGTGGACACCTTTGAATATTGACATTTCTTGGATAAAGGTTGTCCGCACAATCGGGGGTTCCCCTCGTAGGAATCGTTCTCAAACGTATCGAATTGTTTCCCTTGAGGAATGTGACCATCAAGATGGTTGAATGACACATTGAAGATGGAAAAGTAGCCGAGTTGCACCAATTGTTGAGGAATTTCCCCGGATAGCTTGTTTCGAGAGAGATCCAAAGCTTCAAGATTCTCTAGATTCCCCAAAGTTGGCAAGACATGTCCAGTAAAATTATTGTTGGAAAGATTGAATGCTTGAAGCCCTCAAAGATCTTGTAGTGATTGCGGGATTTCTCCTTCAAAGTGGTTACAAGAGAGATCAATGGACATATCTATGGTTAAAATGCGATAGTACTCTGTTCTGACACCATTGTGTATTAATGTCACCGAGTATGTCAAAATTGTATTGACGTTTTTGGAGGATATATTTGATTTCATAACAGATGATATACCAAGATTGGCAGACCTCATGGCATGCCATGTTTGGAAATAGTTTTGGTGCAATTGACCACTGAAATTATTGTTAGAGAGGTCTATGATCCGTAACTTAGGGAACTGTAAGGAAACAGCTGTGGAACCTTGAATTGAACCATAAAGTTTGTTGGAGCGCAAAACTAGAACTTGCAGCTTGGAAAGAGTTCCCAGCCATGAAGGAAAGGTGTCATGAAAAGAGTTATCTTCAAGAGTGAGAATCTCTAAATTGGTACAATTTGTCAATGATCTTGGCAGCTGACCCGAAAATCTATTTTCGCTTAAATCAAGTTTTGTCAACGGGTCTCCGGTCAAAAAAGCATTCATCATATTGCCGTGGAAGTTATTTCTTCTCAGCTTCAAAGCCATCAGCGTCTTGCATAAGATACCCAAACATGAAGGAAGTGTTCCACTCATGTTGTTAAAAGACAAATCTAAACTTCAAAGAGATTTCAATTCACATATCCATGGTGGTATTTCTCCTGTCAGACTATTCTGTGAGGCAGAATAGATAACTGTGGATTGTGGTGGAATTGGTAGCTGTCCCTGTAGCTGATTATCATTGATAAAAATTACTTGTAAATTTGTCCATGGGAGAAAATGAGGGTGCTGATCAAAGCCAGTGATGAAGTTGTTTGAAAGATTAATCAACTCTAATGTTTCTTGGCTGTTGTTCCAGATCCACACCGGTACCAGGCCATGAATGTTATTTTGGTCAAGGAGTAAGGTACCATTTTATTTTGGAAGCGCAAAAAGGCAGGAAATTCTGTCAAGTTGCATGACGACAGGAATAACCGATTCAATTCTGGTAAAGTGGTATTGGTGTAGTTGTTGGTGGGTACTAATGATATCTGATTATAACCTAAGGACAATGATTGAAGTTTGTTGAGTCCTAGGAACATGTCGAGTTCTACCCTACCACTGAAATTGTTTATGGCTAGGTTAAGAGACTGAAGACTTTTGAAATTAGAAAATGTGTTTGGAATTGGTCCTTGCAATTGATTAGCCGTAAGATCTAAATCTGTTAGTTGGGTGGAGTTGAACAACCATGATGGTATACGACCAATAAGAGAATTTTTCCACATTTCTATCATACTAAGTTTGGTTAGGTTGGCAAGAAAGGGTGGGATTTCATCGTTTATGTTCATCTCACACAAAAAGAGTGCACTAAGTTTAGTAAGCTTTCCAAGCCAATTTGGAAAGTGTCCTTGCTCGAATCTGTTACCATTAAGTTCCAAAACATCGAGTTTTAAAAGACTATCCATTGAAGGAACTGAGCCTGTGAACTTATTGTCACCTAGAGCCAAGGCAGTGATTTGCGTCAAGTTAGAGAGCGAACCTGGAATGGGCCCCGAGAAAGATCATTCAGTAAGGGATAAGATTGTTAAATGTTTGAGGTAGCTTATGGATTCTGGTATAATCCCAAAGAAACCTGTGGAAAATAGTATCACTTCTTCAAGTAAGCTGTTCATTTGAAATTCAGGAAAGGAACCA
The DNA here is from genome assembly GCF_002870075.4 of Lactuca sativa. Classification (NCBI taxonomy): domain Eukaryota; kingdom Viridiplantae; phylum Streptophyta; class Magnoliopsida; order Asterales; family Asteraceae; genus Lactuca; species Lactuca sativa. The sequence continues at coordinate 73,704,912 of NC_056623.2, read as the reverse complement.
GTGAGGTTGATATTGTCTGCCAAATTAAGAACTTGCAACTTTGGCAACTCAAGCATGGCTGCAGGGAAATCATTCTTAAGCAAACAATTTCTCAGCTTGATTAACCTCAAGGAAGAAAAGTTGGCCAAGAAGTGAGGTACTAAGAACTAATGTCGACCCGCGAGACATGGAGTATTTCAAGCCCTGTTAAGTTTTGCACTAGATTCTTGATGCTAGGACTGTGAGGCTTTAGTGAATTCCATGACAGATCTAAAGAAAACAAGTGCACCAACTACGAGATTTCATACCCAGTTATGACATACAAGGATTCCTAGTATGGTTCTATTGCGCACTACTACAAACAAGGGTTTTAGAGACGGAACAATTCGTCGCTCTTCTGTTGCTAATGATTGTTTGCGACAGATCAATGACAGATAGACTCCATAGTTAATTCAATCATGGCTAATGTGTCAGTGAGCGATTTTACGACAGACTAGTTTTTCCTAACGACGATTTAGCAACAGATTATCCATCACAAATAATCACATACTACACTTCTTTAGGATATCAGCAATAAAATGTAATAACAATATTCCGTCACTGATCCATCTCAAATTTCCATATTTGTTTTTTTTGTAGTTCATTGCTGATCTGTCGCAAATGAATGATGCAAGATTTTTGTCTTCTGTCACTAATCTGTCGGAAAATTTATGATACCAGATTTTTGTAGTCTGTTGTCGCTGATCCCATGCAAATGTGTGATACCAAATTTTCTTAGACCATCACTGATCCCTCGCAAATTTAATAAAATAATAACAATATTTTTGTTTTTTTTATTACAAATCTAAAATAAAAGTACCAAAATACATCAAATAAATTATACATTGCCAAAACAAACATTAACATTTAACCATCCAAAGCATTAATCTATACTTTTAATGTAATAATTTTCTTTAAAATATCAAAAGCATCGACTATCAAAGTTTACCAAAACATCTTAAATCATCAAATATCAAAGTTTAACATTAACCGATATTTCATTTCAAAGTACCATAATTCTTAATTTCCTCTTATATTTTGCATTGCTGCAACTTTTACATCTATTTTCACAACTTCATCTGCAATTAATAGATGCATAGTTTGTACAAATGAATAGTCTGTTCACAATCTAAAAAGCTTCGTCGGTGAAGAACCATTATAAGTGTCCTCTGCAAAACTTTCTGCAACACCCAAGGAATTTACTGTTTAAAAATACAAGAAATAGCAACATACTTTCATTTTTTTTATTGTTATAGTACCTTAATATTATATCTTCATTTTACAATGTTGTATTTTGAAAAATACATATCATTACAGGTATGTTACTAAAAGACAAAGCATGTCCCACTTATATAATTAGCTCAATTATTAAAAGTATAATGTGATAATAATAAAAACATATATAATGTTCATCAGTAATAATAGATATTTTCAAGGGCCTACATATAACTTACCAAGTCCTTGAGCGATGTCACAGCTTCCACATCATCATCACTAACATATTGTTTCTGTTTGCAAAAACATTTCACAAGAGGAAATACACATGTTTAGGGCTAAATATAAGAAATACCAATCCACTTTCATTTATTTGTTTATTATATTATAGCATCATACTTTCAAATTTTCATTTATTTGAATATGAAAGTATTTACACATTTAAACTTAAGTATCAATTACCTGTTTTTATGCTTCTCCTTCACGCATTAAGCTCTATCCTTGACTCCCTACAACCTTGAGACGTCTTACTCTAACCTAGGTACACAATGTATTTAGTATAAATCCAATTTTTTAATGTTAGTCTATGAAAAAGACATAAATGCCCTCCTCAATCATTTCATACAAAACAGCCCTAAAAAGTTTGTCCATTGTAACGAAGACAACCTGATAAATCCAAATTAAGTCTAACTCACCAGGTTACCAGATTATTTATCTTGTTTTCCATTCCATCTCTTATCACTTTTCCACCGCCAAACACACACTCATCACCATAAATTGCAAAATCTTTATCAACTTCAGCAAATAAATCGGTGTCATCAAGATGAATTTTGTCTCACTCTGTAGGGTCATACATATTAGCGTGTGTCTCACGTGACATTTTATATGCTAGTGGAGATCATTCTATAATGATACCATTACTGCAATATAAATAACACACACAATTATAGTTTATACAGAAATACCAAAAGAAACAGCTTTTGATATCTTAAATTGGTACTGGTATCTTCGGAATTGCCGAATCCTCTTGCATGTACTGATTCCATTACTGTTTTGACATTGGAATCAGGGTTGTCTACGATTGCATTCCCTCCTCTAATTACTTGCATGCCACCAATTTTTACAAGAGTGACAGATTTTGCATCCCCTAGCTGGAAAAGTAAACTTAAGTACATATTTATTTTTAAATTTAAATAAAATATAGTGCCTTAAGGTTAAGTATTTGACCTCAAATCTAGTAGTTGTTCCTACGGGTATATTTAGTATCATGCTATATGATTTTCTTGGATCAAAAATTAAACTTGGATTGACCTTGATAAAATGGTAATGGCTTCCAACATGTAAAAATAGTATTTATTTAAGTAATTATATAAGAGAAAAATATTAAAATGTGAAAAGGAAAGTAGGAAGCCACCTATATCGATCTATCTCCATTGTTAGTTACTTTAAGAACTACTGCTTCCCTTCCAGTATTAAGCATTATATATCCATGTCTGAAGGTTAGTTCTCCAGGAATCTTACAACTTTCTAGATTTGGAAACTTTTCAAGTGAAGGAACTGCAAATATTCGTCAAATTTGGCACCCAAGATAAGTAAAATGGATCTGAAAATATGAAAATATAGATTGCTGACCTGGAAGAAAAGATCCATGTAAAGCCATTTCAAGATTTCCATTTTCACAAGATACTGGATCATGTAGAGTAATTAACTTTGTTCCATCAGGAAAGGTTCCCTTTACCTAAACATAATTTAAGCATCAATGAAAAAGAGTTGATGCAAATTGATCAACTCGGATAGTAAATTGGGATAGATTTTAGTGCTTATGTTGTTGGGGTTGAAACACACTTTTATTCAGAACTAGAACAAAAGGAGGAGCTTACTAGCTCAATTACAAGAAAAGAAAAACAACCCTCTATTACAAATACTCACTTTGTCACTCTCTGTTTTTGTGGTGTCTTACAACTGAGCTTAGACCCTCTATTTATACTTAAACAAGCCTACAATTACTATTGCTACCATTTATTGTTTTCATTATGTGAACATACGAAGTTGCCATTTGAGTTCTTATTGTCAACATAGATAGAGGTGCAGCTACTGATGTCAGGTTCACACCAAGTCTGGTTTACACTCACATTCTCCCCCTTAGACCGAACTTGGATCGAGATTCGTCACTCCGATCACGTTTTGCATTTCACCATGTTTCACGTATGCTAAAGCCTTTGTAAATATGCCCGCCCGTTGATCCTTCGAGTTGACATATTCCACTATAATTTGCCCATGTTCAAAACATTCTTGTATGAAGTGATATCGAATGTCAATGTGTTTGCTTCGACCATGAAACACATGATTTTTCATCAATGCGATTGTTGACTTGTTATCGACATATAAAGTGATAGGCATGATATGATGTCCCGTGAGCTCCTTCACAAGATTAGCAAGCCAAATGGCTTGACATGCTGCTGCTGTAGCTGCCATGAACTCGGCTTCACATGTGGACAAAGAAATAGTCTTTTGCTTTTTGGATTGCCAAGTTATCGCATTCCTTCCCAGATAGAAAATCATTCCACTTGTGCTCTTGCTATCAACAGGGTCACCTCCAAGATCACTATCAGTAAAACCAACCAAATCTTCAAGTTCACGACCTCTTCCATAGTTGAGTCCATAATCAACGGTTCCTTTTACATATCGTAAGATGTGTTTCACAACTTGAAAATGCAAAGTGGTTGGTTCCTCCATGAAACGACTTGCAATTCCAACTAAAAATGACAGGTCTGGTCGAGTGTGAGTCAAGTAGCTCAAACAACCTACCACTCGCCTATATTCAGTTGGATCAAAATTTTCACCATCTTCATCCTTCTTAACCTTCAACTTAGGTTCCATTGGTGACATTGTCGGATAGCAATCCAGCAACCCAAATTGCTCTAAAATCTTCATAAGCCGTTTGTCGCAAAGATATTCCTCACTTCTTTTGCAAAACTTCGATTCCAAGGTAGTAAGAAAGTAATCCCAAGTCACTCATTTCGAATTCTTTTTTCATTTGTTCTTTGAATTCGACAGCGTCGTTAGTGTTCGACCCGGTAATGATCAAGTCATTAACATAGACACCAACAATAAGAAATTTGTCTTTTGAGTTCCTTTTGTAAACAGTTGGGTCTTGTGAACTTTTTGTAAAACCAAGTCTTTTATGCTTTTATCCAAACGAATGTTTCAAGCTCGAGGAGCTTGTCGTAGACCATAAAGATCTTTATAAAGCTTGAACACCTTGTGACTGTTTGCTTTATCAATATATCCTTTTGGTTGGGTGACATAAACCTCCTCTTTGAGATCTACATTGAGAAAAGCTAACTTGACATCGAGATGGTGGACAACCCACCCATGTTGAGTTGCTAAGGCAAGAATGAGCCTTACGGTGTCAAGTCGTGCTACCAGTGCAAAAACTTCATCAAATTCGACTCCTTCCTTTTGTACAAATCCTTTTATGCTTCACCACTTTTCCCAAGTTGTCTTTCTTCACTTTAAACACCCATTTCAAACCGATTGCTTTGTGTCTTGTTCTTCTCTATTGCATCCAACTTTGTTTACATAGCCTCCTGCAATGCCTTAGAGGTTACCGCCTCTTTAAAATTCAAGGGTTAATCCGCTGCAATCATCAACAATTCTCCGGGTTCAAGGAACACATTTTTGTTTTCAGAATAAATATCGGTTAACGGACGCAATCTCCTTGGCCCAATCTCACTAGAAGGGCTTTTGATATGGGGCGAGGTTGAAGAAAATGGGGCTGAGACAGGAGTTTGTGGAGCTGGTTCAGGCTCGTCAAATTCAGCATATGGTTGTCCAACTTGGATAGCATCGATTCCTGGGCTGTTTGGTTGTTCTGGGTTGATTTCGGGGTCATTTTGAGGTGTTTCGAGGTGTATTTAGGGTTGTGGTTCAATTATGGTAAAGGTCTTAGGAGTCACCATCTCTTCTTCTTTGTTTTTGTACCAATTCCATTCTTCTTTTTTGGCAAAAACAACATCTCAACTAACTCGCAACTTTCGGTCTTGTGGATCAAACAAATGGTTGCCTTTAGTTCCATCTTCCACACCTAAGCACACCATCTTTTTACTTCGATCATCAAGCTTCTTCAAGTGACCACCTACAAGTTTAGCAAAAGCAACACAACCAAAAACTTTTAGATGTTCAAGGTTGGGCTATTTTCTAAACCATGTTTCATAAGGCGTCTTGTCGGGAAGTGCTTTTGTTGGCAGGTGGTTGAGAAGATAAACTGCATGTCTAACCGTTTCTCCCCAAAACTCTCCCGGAACATTTCTACCTTTAAGCAGACTTCTTTCCTTGTCCATAACGGTCCAATTTCGCTTTTCTACAACTCCGTTCTATTAAGGCGAATATGGTGTCGTAAGATGCCTTTGAATACCATTTTCTTCACAAAATAATGAGAATTCTTTTGAAGTGAACTCTCCCCCTCGGTCCGTTCGAAGTGTCTTTATTTGATAACTTGATCATTACCGGGTCGAACACTAACGACGTTGTCGAATTCAAAGAACAAATGAAGAAATAATTCGAAAGGAGTGACTTGGGATTACTTTCTTACTACCTTGGAATCGAAGTTCACCTTTTAGTGGACAAAAAAGTCTAAAAAATATACACCGAGTAAAGAATGTATACGTACATCTATATCCTCTCTCCCAGTAGCATGAAACTTGTAGCTATCACCATTACACACAGGAAGAATGTTCCTACCAATAAGCTCCTAAAAAGTTAGCTAATCTTTTTCACAGTTTAAAAAAAAAAAAAAAGTGACCTGTTTTGCAAAATGAAAATTAAGCGAATACTACCTCAACATATACCTCTCCCTTCCTTTCTTCATCAACTATCCAACAGGTTTGACTCACGTTTCATGAGAACTAATAAGAAAAAGGAGCAGACTTATTAGTAATATTAAGTATATGTATCATTAAATTAAGTCAATAAACAACATTCACATGTAATCCAACACTTAGTGTAAATTAAAGGTCTTAGTAGTTTAGTAGTTTCTAGAATAATGTAAGAGTTTTTTCTAGTATTAATGCAGCAACCTGTGATATAGTGAAAGTTCATGTAAAAAAGCATTTGGATTTTTCTCAATATGAAAAATAAAAGATGAAAATGATAAATTTGTAATGGAGATAAGATACCTTGTCAAGGTTATTTTTGGTAACTACAACACCAACTGCTCCACCAAGAGACCTTCCAAAGACAACTATTTGAGAAGTGTCAATGTCTGTTCCTCTGGCTGAGATGATCTAGAGCAGCCTAGTTGAAATATATGTGATTGAGTTCTAATAAAGTAAATAAGAAAAAGAAAATCATTTTAACGGATTATGGCTAGAATGAAACCTAAGCATCCCAATTGATTCCTTGTTGAGAAGGATAAACATCATTAGCACCATATCTATTTATTGTCAACAAGATGTAGATTAGAATTGATTGCATCTAGAATTGACTCCTCTTAGTCGATATATATATATATATATATATATATATATATATATATATATATATATATATATATATATAGATATGCTACATTTGTATTTATAGAGTTTATTGTGCATATCTTTTCCTTAGTTATAGGATCTGCTTTGTTTTGTATATATATACCATTATCTTGGTTAATGAGATGGGGAGCATTCAATAATACCAATTCTCATGGTATCAAAGCAACATTAAACCCTAGCCGTCGTTCTTTTTTTCTACTCGTGTTCTGCCTTCTCTTCTGTTTCTCTTGTCTTTTCTTCTAAATTAACTAATCATGCCTGAGACAGGCGAAAATTCTGGGGTTAATAAATCCATTTTTAATCCAGCATTTATTGTAAACAACATTAAGAATGCCATACATCTCATTCATAACCAAACGGATGGCCATTATGCTTCCTGGGTTGAGTACTTCCACATCCACACATGCGCCTACAATGTTAAAGACCATAGTGATACTGCCACTCCGCGATGAACCGACATCGACAACTTCACATGGGATCGCCTCGATTGTCAAACAATGGATATACAACGCCATTACTCTTGATCTATCCCACACCATCATGAAACCAAGTGCCTATGCTCTTGATTTATGGAAGCGTCTTCAAGAAATTTTCCAAGAGAATAGAGCAACAAGGGAAGTTTATCTCAAAGAACAATTTAATAACACCCGTCTTGTTGCTTTCTCCAACATCACCTACTACTGTGCATGACTCAAAAACCTTGCTAATCAATTTGAGAACGTAGGAAACCCCATATCAAAGACAAAGATGGTACTCCAACTGGTTGCTGGTCTCACCAAAGGGGAATTTGACACTGTTGCCACCCTAATCCAAGAAACCGACCCTCTTCCAAGTTTCAACAAAGCTCAGTCACAACTCTTACTTGAAGAAGTCAGACGAACCAAACATGAATCTCACGTCCCACATGCCCTTGTCACCTAACGGACAGATCAAACCTCATCTGATATGGCAAATTCTCCCCATAACAACTCCGGCTCCAACAACCATGGACAATTCCGTGGCAACCATCGTGGCGGTGGCAGATGGTCACCAGGAGGTCAGCGAGGCGACAAAGGGCGTGGGCGTGGAAACAACAGAACCCAACAGAAGGTCCCATTCTGGCCAGGATGGTTCCCCTCTTACCCATATATAGACACCCCCACCAAGCCCGTATCCAACAACAGTTCCTCAATCTGGAATTTTGGGCCCAGACCCAACTCTAGGTCATCCACATACCAACAATAATCGACCCAAATAGGAAATCAAGCCCACTTCACTACAGATCCCTTGCAGGCCCACAGCAGCCCAATGACTCCCATCGAACTAGTTGCTGCCTTTCACACCATGGAGATGCAACCACCTGATAACTCGTGGTATATTGTAACAATTGGTAAAAATAGGAACGATCGTACGATGCTATCTTTTGATTATTAAGCAATATGAGTATTTTATTAAGAATGGTTGAAGGAATTTAACCTCTTTTATTTAAATAAGTTATTGTGAAATATAAAACAAGTAACTAATGATAATTCCGTTATGGTGTATGACTACGAACCATCACCAGTTTGTGAAATTAGCATATAACATCATTTAAACGCAACAAACTTAATTTTTGTATCAACATGTCTCTATTTGATAAGTAAGTTAGGTTCTATGTAAAACGTTTGCTTAATAGATGTGAAGGATCTAAATTTGACAAATATACGAACCAAAGTGACAAAACGTGTTTAACGATATGGTTAACCGGTTAAATGTCACGAAATTATACATTGCTCAATAAATTTTATATTTAAATAAATTAAAATATAAAATGAATTATTATAAGGTATAATTAAAATGTATTTAAGTGTTTTTGAATAAAAAGAATAAAACATAAACATTAAAGTTCAAATACACAAAAACTACATTGTTATTTTATACTAAGTATACATGTATGTATTTGTATATATGCATTATTATCTAGTGAATGACTAGTTATAAGTCATGAATTAAAATGATTTCATGTAAGTTTTATGATGTTTAAATCAATTAAGATAAGAGAATTGGTGGAGATAAGTGCCAACTTAACTAATAAGTGCTTAATCACTTAAGACATTTTACTAAGAATGCTTATTAATCCCTCTTCTAATTTTCGAGATTAAGACCTTCCCTCTCCTTAACTAGAACTCCTAACTAACTAAATAACTAGTAGTTAGTTAGTTAACTAACTCTATCTCTAAACAACCACCCAAGCAAGTGGCTAGACAAGATCACATCACTTAAACTCACATCCCATCACAAGCTAGTCTAGGTTTTGTCCCCTTATCCTCTTCCACCCTTTCCTCCTTCATAACCACGAAATTTCCTCTTCATTTTACCCTCATTTGACCAGCCAATACTCCAAGTAATTACTCTCAACCTTCATCTCATTTTCAAGCACAAGAACTTCCTTCCAAAGCCATCAAAACCATGAACTAAAGGGTTGCTGTCCCTTTTGTGTTTCAGCCACCATTTCACCCATCTACACCTTCCTTTTGCTTGATATTTTTACCACCAAATACCCCTGGAAGTTACTTGTTTTGATACTCAAAATTATTGATTCAAAACAGTGAGTAAACTACCCTTTTTCTTGCACTTTTGCTGTGAAATTTTCGTGACAGCAACATAGCCAAAAGAGTGGCTGTTTTGGAGCATCAAACCAACAACCAAAAGTTCATCTTCAACTTTCCATTCTTCAAGTATTCACATAAGGTGAGTTCATACCCCTACATTTTCATGTTTTATTCAAGTTTTAAGGGGGGGAATACAAGTTAGAACACTAAACATAACTCAAATTTAAATGACAGCTTTCTACAGAAAAGTTGAGTCCTGTTCACGGACTGTTTTGACCATCTTAAACTTAATATCTTTCAAAACTGTACAATATGCAAATAGTTCAAGTTTATACCTTTCTAATGACTACTCGCACACGTTCATACGATTTTTCTACAATTTATGGCGATTTTTATAAAACTGTCTGTCATTTCAGAAGTGATTTCGGACCAGTCTGTGAAGATGTTCATTTTCACACTAGTTTGAGACCACTAAAAATCATAATAAAAATTAGGAGCAAAGTAGACTTATTTTATAAACTCTCAGAGGTGACGGATTCAGTTTTTGACTTACGATGATTTTTCTATGAGTTTTCTAAAAACAGGGACAGTAAAGGGTAAAACTGTCAAAAGTGGTTTATAGATTTATTAACACCTTCTAACATTTTTGAGTAATGTTTATACATTAAGGAAGTTAAAACACAATCATTTAAATATGTTTAATGACCATTTTTACAAAAGTAATAAGTACAAAAAGGTCTTTAGTATCAAACTTAAGGATTATTTCATGCAAAGTTCCTAATAAAAACGTAAGAATATGAACAACAATTACGAAACATGCCAAATCATCCTTTAAAACTTATACATATATATAACCATATACATATATATGTTTTGTTTACAAACTTGTCTTCTACATCAAAAATTTAACTTTACTCGTTTTTATCAAATGAATCACTTGTGATTTATTACTACTATGTGAAAACTCTTGTCATACTTCGCATGCACTAGATTTATACAAAGTATTTAGAAATTCCAAAGTATTCTTCGTTGCTAAACCGTTTTATACATTCTAAAAACTTATGATTTATGCTTTGTCAAACATTGTGAAAAAGGATAAACTTTGCATACAAAACTACTACTTTAGTACAGACTTAGTTGAGAATCCATGAGACGTGTACATCTTCAAACACTGCCTTTTTGATAAAAGGTATCGCTACAAGTCCTGTCTATAACCAGAGTCTCCCGTTCGGAGAACGTGTCAAATGTGTATAGATCTATACGGGAAGTCATGATCCCGCGCCCTGACTGTTAGCTACAGTCCGTCTTTTGGGGTGACAGTTGTCATAACGCTACGACGCCTGAAGAACGTCGCTACAGGCATATTATGTTTAGTATGGTTATAAAACTCATCGGATATACAATTATTATGGTATTATGCTTTTGTGAAAGAGTAGCTATTAAAACTATTCTTCATCTAACAAATGCGATCTTCGTATAGCTTTATTATATAAAACTATGCCACACCTTTCGAGCACGTCGGTTGCTTGCGATTTTCGGTCTTAGAGACTGCCAGTTATGTCAGGAAAATAAGGGTTTTTCCTGTATACAAACCAAACAACTAATAGGAAAATAAGGGATTTTCTCGGTACAATTAGTTGCAACTTATAACACGAACATTCATATGCATTTCATACTTTTATAAGAAAATAAGGGTTTTTCTTGGAAAACACAACAAATCATACCTCAACCATTAGGGAAAATATGAGATTTTCTGGATCTAATACATTCATTTTCAACACAACAAATCATAACTCCTTACATTTGAAACAGTGCGTTTTCCGGAAAACATACACGAACTTTCGAATGGTGTACATTTTCTCAAAACACTACTTATGAACTCACCAACTTAATTGTTGACATTTTTTCTTTGAAATAACTTGTATTCTCAGGGAACCGCTAAGCAGATTTGGAAATCAACTTTTGGGGATTAACGTGCTGACGTTAATTACTTCTTTTGAAGGATGTTTTTGTATTTATCTTTTGAACAAGTAACGAATACGATTATGTAAACATTTTGGAAACTTTAATATATATGGTGGTGTGTACTTTCCTTTCTATGAACTGTTATGATACTGAATATGACGTCCTCCGCCCCAGAACGTTTCCGCCGTTCGTGGTTTTGGGGTGTGACAGATTGGTATCAGAGCATTGTTTATAGTGAATTGAGTATATCAACCCATAAAAGATATACTAACTATAAATACAATGGGATTAAAAATACTCTGATTTAGAGTTTATACTTTAAATAATAAAATATTTAAGTAAGTATACGTGCTGCATTCATACTAAAATCAGTGTCACTAGGACAGTACAAAAGAATTACGATTGTTGGGCAACACAAGTGGGCTTAGAGACATATGGTCAAAACTGGGAAGATATAGCCTGATCGCCTATATTATCCGAGGGTTGACTAGCATGTGCCTAAGTTTAAATGTGTAGTCGCAACAATGCTAAAATCTTACCAACCCTACCACAATGAGAACAATAGAACATAACGTTAAAATTAAAATACTATAGGAGTATTTGGTGTTGCTATAAGTACTTTATACTTGAGAATTTAAAACAGGATCCTCATTACTAAGTTGATAGTTGCTAAGTGGATACACTATGGCTACATGTAATTAGGATGTTATAGACTTAGAATCAGTGATAATTTTGCCTTACCTCTATTCTGTGTGAATTTGGAAATAAGGTCACTTATTCGAAGGTCTATCCTGTTTAGATTACACATAGCTGGTATGCACTTCACAAATAGCGATGTAACTAATAAGGGTTTTTCTAAATAATTATCTAGATAGTTAGTCTAATAATTATCCACTTACCCTAAATTCTCGCATAGAAATCATAGTTGGACTCCATCCCCTCGGCAACCAGTATCTTCCGAATGAAGTCATAGCTGGTTGGTTTGGAGAAGAACTAGAGAATGATCATCCTATCCCTTTGGATGATCATCATGATGAAAACCTTTCAGCCGATGCTAATTCCGAACTAGAGGTTGAGAACCTACCTCGAGCAACTCCCTTTCCAATTCCTAACCCTCGTCCAGCTCTTCATGGCCCGACGCCTGATTCGGTGGAATGCTTGGAAACATGAAGCCAAGAACAAGATCAGCCCATGCCATTTATTGGCGAACGAAACTTTTACGACCTGAGCAATGGGGGCTCAGCAGGTAGAATCTTGCCAATCATGGTCCGCAGAGTGGCCCAAAATGAGATTCAAGGCAGGACAGCCCAACATCAGATTGCCGAAGTTGTCACCGATGCAAGAATGAATACCCTCCACACCACTCATCTAGAAGATGCTCACAAGAGATCAGAAAGAAACCATGAGAACCTGCTGCAAACACTAGCTGAAAACCCGAGCCAAAGTCATAGAGCTCCAAGTACGCCAGAGGGTGTAATAGAGACACCTACTTGACATGGAACGTCAATTGGTTGAACTAAGAATTCACCAGAGGAATTACCGTCACCAGTAGTAGACGCTTTACTTTATATCCCTTACAAAAAGAGGAATCGTATTCTTCTGTCTATGCCTGATGTGACACTTTCTATGAAATTATCTTGTATCGTAAGTACTTTAGTTAGGTCTTTATACTGTCAGGAACTATCTCCTGTGTATATGATGTAAGACCTTTACAAGGCCATTTTCCTGAACCTTTACGCCGTAAATATCCAAGGTATTGACCGCCGGCTAACTTTTGTGTCATTTCCATCATTCAAGTACTCTTATCATACTCTCATTGGAGTCTATCTGAAACCTGCTTTAGTTAAGTCATTGGACCATAGCAAGTTAGATACGGAGACATTTCTAAGTCTCTTTCAGTGGTTGGATTTTATTATTCACCAATCCACGATACCTCAACTTGTACAACAAACAGTGACATTCCATACCACCACCATCCCCACTACCTCAGTGCCAACAAGACCATATGTTGGAAACCTGCCAAAATGCACCAAGTGTAGCTTTCATCACAAAGGAAAGTGCAGGGAAATGCATTGCAAGAACTATAATGAAAAAGGGGCATACCACAAAGTTCTGTAGGGTGCCGGCTCAACAGACCAACCAGAACACAAAAGCTGGGATGAGTCGGACTTGCTACAGATGTGCAGAAGTAGGGCATTTCATAAAGGAGTTCCCGGAGACTAAAAACAAAGATGTCAAGAGCATCGGAAGTGTTTTAGCAACAGAGCATGGGAAAGCAGTAATAGACCCCGCTGAGATTTCGGTACGTTCAATTCCCGATAGCACATATGCATGGATACTATATAATAGCAATGCGGAGAGGAGTATTGTGAGTCGTAGATTTAATCAATTTCTCAACCAAAAACCTCAAAAACTTAAACGAAATATTTACAGTAGAATTGGAATAATCAAAAGCACTAGAGACGTGTACATAGGGTGCACTCTAACACTAAATCAACCAATTCATTCAAATCATCCTAAAACCGGTCACAATAAAAATTTACGACATTTTCATTTTAACAACGTATTAGTTAGTTTCCTCACCATACCGATATCATATATTACGAAAAGTCCATTCGCCTAAACCCATCGAGTAATAGAACCCTCGTTGTCTATAACGACAAACCGGACACAATCCCCCGACTCACCTTTTGCAACAAGACTCAGAAGTACCTACACAGGAGGCACCACGCCGTCCTAGCCTGTGCTGTGGATAAGAAACAAGAAGAGAAAGACATCATGGATGTTGAAAAAGCCCGTAACCTTCTCGATATATTCCGAGAAGATCTCCTGGGAATACCATCCATACGGTAACCCGAGTTCAAAAATCAACCTAAGTGTAGTAGTTGCGGAAAAGGGTTGTGGTAAATGCCATCTCACCCAAGTTAATCACCCCACTCAAGTAGAGACTATGGACCCATACTAGTGAATCTATGATTACTAAGTGTATATATTGGAGCCCTATATAATTAAGATTCTACGGACTTAGGGTTGGTAATTCCGCTTTAAATCCTTTTCCTTGTTTGGATGTGGGCTTAGAATAGAATCATCGATTCGACTGTCTTTTCAATCTTAATTATATACGACTTATAAACACAAAGAGATGATAGATGAATCAGTTATGAGTCATACCATGAACTCCATGACAAGTTACCCAAGACAATGGATGGACATGCTACCACTTGAGCGATCGTAGACAAATCAACCAAACCCACACACTTTCTACCGACCAAGGATACAAAGAAAAATAGAAAAGCTAACAGGAGCATATACAAAGAAAATTGCGAGACTGCATAGTATACCACTGTCTATCATTTTGGATAAGGGACAGGCGATTCGCCTCGTGTTTTTAATAGTCGTTAAAGAAGTCCTTTTTATCACCCTCAAACTGAAAGACAAAGAGGAAGAACCATTCATCGAATCCTTATACAACATCAACTATTACATTAACATCAAGGTCACGTCATTCGAAGCTCTCTGCAGAAGCAAGTGTAGATCACCTCTTTGATGGGATGAGGTAGGTGACACAAAAATAGCTAATAGGCAAGTTCCTAACAACACTTTCACCAGCCCCCAGAACATACGAGAAACTACAGAGAAGATTGTTCAAACCCGTGAATGATTGAAGGCATCCCAGGATCGGAAGAAGATCTTGTCTGATGAGACTCTTGTTATTCCACTGGATGAAATTGAAATCAACGGGAGTCTAAACTTCATCGAAGAACCGGTGGAAATCATGGATCAGGAGGTCAAGAGGACGAAACAAAGTCGCATACCCATAGTGAAGGCCCGTTGGAACGCCAAGCGAGGACCTGAATTCACTAGGGAACGCGCGAATCAAATAAAAAAATAAAGAAATAAAAAAAAAAAAAAAACACCCCCAATTTTTTAGTGAAATCTCGTCTACAAGTTTAATTTCGGGGCGAAATTCTTTTAACGGGGGGAGAATGTAACAATTGGTAAAAATAGGAACGATCGTACGATGCTATCTTTTGATTATTAAGCAATATGAGTATTTTATTAAGAATGGTTGAAGGAATTTAACCTCTTTTATTTAAATAAGTTATTGTGAAATATAAAACAAGTAACTAATGATAATTCCGTTATGGTGTATGACTACGAACCATCACCAGTTTGTGAAATTAGCATATAACATCATTTAAACGCAACAAACTTAATTTTTGTATCAACATGTCTCTATTTGATAAGTAAGTTAGGTTCTATGTAAAACGTTTGCTTAATAGATGTGAAGGATCTAAATTTGACAAATATACGAACCAAAGTGACAAAACGTGTTTAACGATATGGTTAACCGGTTAAATGTCACGAAATTATACATTGCTCAATAAATTTTATATTTAAATAAATTAAAATATAAAATGAATTATTATAAGGTATAATTAAAATGTATTTAAGTGTTTTTGAATAAAAAGAATAAAACATAAACATTAAAGTTCAAATACACAAAAACTACATTGTTATTTTATACTAAGTATACATGTATGTATTTGTATATATGCATTATTATCTAGTGAATGACTAGTTATAAGTCATGAATTAAAATGATTTCATGTAAGTTTTATGATGTTTAAATCAATTAAGATAAGAGAATTGGTGGAGATAAGTGCCAACTTAACTAATAAGTGCTTAATCACTTAAGACATTTTACTAAGAATGCTTATTAATCCCTCTTCTAATTTTCGAGATTAAGACCTTCCCTCTCCTTAACTAGAACTCCTAACTAACTAAATAACTAGTAGTTAGTTAGTTAACTAACTCTATCTCTAAACAACCACCCAAGCAAGTGGCTAGACAAGATCACATCACTTAAACTCACATCCCATCACAAGCTAGTCTAGGTTTTGTCCCCTTATCCTCTTCCACCCTTTCCTCCTTCATAACCACGAAATTTCCTCTTCATTTTACCCTCATTTGACCAGCCAATACTCCAAGTAATTACTCTCAACCTTCATCTCATTTTCAAGCACAAGAACTTCCTTCCAAAGCCATCAAAACCATGAACTAAAGGGTTGCTGTCCCTTTTGTGTTTCAGCCACCATTTCACCCATCTACACCTTCCTTTTGCTTGATATTTTTACCACCAAATACCCCTGGAAGTTACTTGTTTTGATACTCAAAATTATTGATTCAAAACAGTGAGTAAACTACCCTTTTTCTTGCACTTTTGCTGTGAAATTTTCGTGACAGCAACATAGCCAAAAGAGTGGCTGTTTTGGAGCATCAAACCAACAACCAAAAGTTCATCTTCAACTTTCCATTCTTCAAGTATTCACATAAGGTGAGTTCATACCCCTACATTTTCATGTTTTATTCAAGTTTTAAGGGGGGGAATACAAGTTAGAACACTAAACATAACTCAAATTTAAATGACAGCTTTCTACAGAAAAGTTGAGTCCTGTTCACGGACTGTTTTGACCATCTTAAACTTAATATCTTTCAAAACTGTACAATATGCAAATAGTTCAAGTTTATACCTTTCTAATGACTACTCGCACACGTTCATACGATTTTTCTACAATTTATGGCGATTTTTATAAAACTGTCTGTCATTTCAGAAGTGATTTCGGACCAGTCTGTGAAGATGTTCATTTTCACACTAGTTTGAGACCACTAAAAATCATAATAAAAATTAGGAGCAAAGTAGACTTATTTTATAAACTCTCAGAGGTGACGGATTCAGTTTTTGACTTACGATGATTTTTCTATGAGTTTTCTAAAAACAGGGACAGTAAAGGGTAAAACTGTCAAAAGTGGTTTATAGATTTATTAACACCTTCTAACATTTTTGAGTAATGTTTATACATTAAGGAAGTTAAAACACAATCATTTAAATATGTTTAATGACCATTTTTACAAAAGTAATAAGTACAAAAAGGTCTTTAGTATCAAACTTAAGGATTATTTCATGCAAAGTTCCTAATAAAAACGTAAGAATATGAACAACAATTACGAAACATGCCAAATCATCCTTTAAAACTTATACATATATATAACCATATACATATATATGTTTTGTTTACAAACTTGTCTTCTACATCAAAAATTTAACTTTACTCGTTTTTATCAAATGAATCACTTGTGATTTATTACTACTATGTGAAAACTCTTGTCATACTTCGCATGCACTAGATTTATACAAAGTATTTAGAAATTCCAAAGTATTCTTCGTTGCTAAACCGTTTTATACATTCTAAAAACTTATGATTTATGCTTTGTCAAACATTGTGAAAAAGGATAAACTTTGCATACAAAACTACTACTTTAGTACAGACTTAGTTGAGAATCCATGAGACGTGTACATCTTCAAACACTGCCTTTTTGATAAAAGGTATCGCTACAAGTCCTGTCTATAACCAGAGTCTCCCGTTCGGAGAACGTGTCAAATGTGTATAGATCTATACGGGAAGTCATGATCCCGCGCCCTGACTGTTAGCTACAGTCCGTCTTTTGGGGTGACAGTTGTCATAACGCTACGACGCCTGAAGAACGTCGCTACAGGCATATTATGTTTAGTATGGTTATAAAACTCATCGGATATACAATTATTATGGTATTATGCTTTTGTGAAAGAGTAGCTATTAAAACTATTCTTCATCTAACAAATGCGATCTTCGTATAGCTTTATTATATAAAACTATGCCACACCTTTCGAGCACGTCGGTTGCTTGCGATTTTCGGTCTTAGAGACTGCCAGTTATGTCAGGAAAATAAGGGTTTTTCCTGTATACAAACCAAACAACTAATAGGAAAATAAGGGATTTTCTCGGTACAATTAGTTGCAACTTATAACACGAACATTCATATGCATTTCATACTTTTATAAGAAAATAAGGGTTTTTCTTGGAAAACACAACAAATCATACCTCAACCATTAGGGAAAATATGAGATTTTCTGGATCTAATACATTCATTTTCAACACAACAAATCATAACTCCTTACATTTGAAACAGTGCGTTTTCCGGAAAACATACACGAACTTTCGAATGGTGTACATTTTCTCAAAACACTACTTATGAACTCACCAACTTAATTGTTGACACTTTTTCTTTGAAATAACTTGTATTCTCAGGGAACCGCTAAGCAGATTTGGAAATCAACTTTTGGGGATTAACGTGCTGACGTTAATTACTTCTTTTGAAGGATGTTTTTGTATTTATCTTTTGAACAAGTAACGAATACGATTATGTAAACATTTTGGAAACTTTAATATATATGGTGGTGTGTACTTTCCTTTCTATGAACTGTTATGATACTGAATATGACGTCCTCCGCCCCAGAACGTTTCCGCCGTTCGTGGTTTTGGGGTGTGACATATATGGATACGGGATCAACTTCTCACCTCACCAACGATGCTAGTAAACTTTCAAATTACTCTCATTTTCATAATGCAAACTATATTCTTGTTGGTAATGGCACTCGTGTCCCAATTTTTGGTCATGGCAATGCTATCATATCCTTCCTCAACCACCCTTTCCGCCTAAATAATGTTTATCATGTTCCCAATATCATCAAAGACATTATCTCCGTTAAGAAATTTAATCGCGATAACAATAACTCTATTGAATTTGAATTTGACCCTTTTGGTTTTACTGTGAAGGATCTCAACATGAAGACCGCCATAACCCGTTGTAATAGCTCCGGTGATCTCTATCATATCTCAGCTTCACCTACCAACGAGCAACTCCCAGTCATCTTTCATACCGTCTCTCCAACTGCATGGCACAACCGTCTTGGCCATCCAACACCATCTACTTTTAATTCGTTTAAGTCTTGTCTTTCGTTTTCTTGTAATGGCAAAAACAATTTTATTGCTTGCAATGCTTGCTCATTGGGAAAACGTAGTCGGTTGCCTTTTCATGATTCTGTTTCCATTACTTATTTACCTTTTGATATTATACATGCTGATCTTTGGACATCACCGATTTCTTGCAATATTCGCACATATACTATCTTGCATTTCTTGATGATTTCTCCCGTTATGTATGGACTTTCCCCCTCAAAAATAAGTATGAACCATTCTCTCTCATCCTTCACTTCCACAAATATATTCAAACACAATTTTATACCAATATAAAATCATTCCAATGCGATAATGGACGAGAATTCAATAATGTCAATTTCCACCAATTTTGCACCGCCAACAGTATACAACCCCGGTTTACATGTCCTTACACCTCATCTCAAAATGGTAAAGTTGAACATATCATTCGCACCCTCAATAACATGATACAAATATCTCTTATACATGCCTCTCTCCCTCCCTCATTTTGGAATTATGCTCTTCACACCTCAACCTACCTCACAAACATCCTTCCATCTCGCTCCATTGGAAACAAAACACCTGCCCAAATACTCTACCTACGCAACCCGACATACACACACTTACGAACCTTCGGTTGTCTGTGCTACCTAAACACCTCCTCTACCGTACCACATAAGCTTGCCCCACACTCCATACCATGCGTATTCCTCGGTTATCCCGACAATCATCGCGGATACCTTTGCCTTTCTCTCTTTGATTCCAAACCCATTATATCTCGTCATGTAACTTTTCATGAGCACATATTCCCATACTCCAACCCTACAAAGTTTAGATCCACCTCTTATGATTTCCTAAATGAAAATGATCCATCTCCTTACATCATACACCCACAACGACTACCTCAAAATCCTCCACAAACTCCACCCACTAATGAACCCTCCTCGGCAGCCACCATACCTTCCTCCTCACACCAAAACAACACTAATCCATCTCTTGACTCCACGCCACTAAATTCCCCACCTCGATACTTGCACACTCGCTCTCAAAGCGGAATCACAAAACCAAAAACCATCTTCACAATTTGGTGGTTGTCGAGGCCAACAAAATTAATAATCCTAAATATTACACACTAAATAGTGTATAGTGGTAAAGGGATCGAATCCATGGAGATTGGTTCAATTTTATAATTCTATGAAAATCTCTTTGTAAAATACTTGTTAAATAATAATAAAAATAAAAATGGGGGTTTTGGTCTTTTGAAATACTTGAAACAAACTAAAACTAAACAAAGATTTAATTGGGAAATTTAACAAAAACAATATTTTGATGTAAAATCAATAAGGGAAAGATGGTTGACTTAAAGTTTCCTCACTTTGACTTTTGATGAACATATCATTAGAATCCAATGGTGCAATACTTGTTTTAAATCCTCAATTTGGCTTTAGTAATCCAAAGAGCTTGAGATTACCTAGACTTTTCTTAGTTGTTGAAATGGTTAGAGAAGCTCATAACAATTTCCTTAATCAAAGTCACAATTTCTATTAAGCATGTAATTAGTGAAGGTCAACTAACATTAAGAACCAAAAAGTCACCAAATCCAAGAGGAGTCAAATGCTTTTACTACCATGTTGGAGGAAATATTTTTATGATTGTGTGAAGCAAAAACAACACAAAAATCATTTGTTGCTTGCTAATTTAAGGATCCTTTACTTAATCAAGAAATTAGCCAACTAATCACCACAAACACATTTAACTCATGAATAAAAACACACAAGTAGTGATAAGATGTTAAAACACAAAACATTCCCATAAAGATTTAAGAAGAAGTTCATGGATTCTTCAACATTCAACAAAAGGTCAAAGGATTCGACAAAAGTCAACAAAGATTTGTTTAGCCAAGCATGGCTAAACTCAAGAAAACAAAGTTAGAGAAGATTGTATCAAACATTTAACAAGAATCAAGAGGTAAAAAGATGATGTTCTTAAGGTGTTCTTGTTGGGTTTTAGCCATAAGAACTTTCCTATGTGCGCATGCAAAACCCTAATGCTTGGATCTAGGCTTTCTAATAAACATGCATTGAATCCAAGTCTTCTAATGACTAATCAGGTTAAATAACAACATTGAAACAGATCTAGAATCATACCTTTGAGTTCCTTGTTGATCTTGAGGTCTTGGAGCTTCTAGAGTCACAAGTGTCACTCCTCTAATGGCTTACAAACACCAATAGCAATAAGAATGATTTAGGAGAGAGGAGAGGGAAGGAATTCGACCAGAGGTTCCTTGCTTTAGGAGATGTGTCGAATTCCCTATGCCATAGGGTCTATTTATACTTGTAGACTCCTTAAGGGTTACAACCTAAACCCTAATTGGATAATCTTCTCTTAAGGCTATCCAAATCCATTCCATAGATAAGTATATGGACGATTTAAGCTATCCTTAACCTCTTAGAATTCGTCCATACCATATCCTAATGGATTTACAGTCTAAAGCTTAACTATCAACCAATTGACAGTTTATACCCCTTTATTTAATTAATCTCTTTAAGTCACCAAATTAATTCTAATTAATTCTATGACTTATATTAATCAAATAACAATATATTATTCACATAATATTTACTCTCTCTTAAAAAATCATCCTATCAAGTTGCTATGGTGAAGGCAACCCAAAAGGACCATGCACAACCGGATCAAATACTTGCCTAATATAGTTGCAGTCTTAGACACTATTCCAACAGTTCTTGGCCTTCAAAAGTCTTCAAAACTCCAGAGAGAATGCTCCAAAATCGGATGTCTAGGAGTCTCCAAAAGATGGGGCACCAACCTTCCTCAAATAGCCTTCCAAATGGATTACCAAAATTACCCCTGCATGGCCTTACGCGACCCGCGTGCTGTTGCGCGGGTGGTGCCTGATATGGGTTTCTTTGAGTTTTTGGGCCTCCAAAGCATAGCCCACTTGGCCCAATTTGAGCCCAATCAGCTCCTAGCCCATTTTTCTTCAATATGAGCCCAATTTGCCTCTCCAAATCACTCATAGCTTCCGCAAACTCCAGATCATCGATCTCCGCACACTCTAAAATTCTCTCTCGCCTCGCTAATTTGAAGTTCAAATCTTCCAAGTCTTCAAGCAATTGACAGGCCCACTCCATGAATCACCTCCATAGCCATCAAGCTCGAAATCCCCATTTCCCTTCAAGTCCAATTGGCTCCTAAAAATCCCGCTCCGCTAGTCTCCAAAAAATCTGCAATAATGCTCAAGAAACTAGAAAGTACCCGAAATGGTCATAAAATTATAAAAAGGAAAATATGCATGGAAATTAACTAAACTGCGAATGAAATGTGCTAAAATAAACTATAAATAGAAGTAAATAAAATGAAGCTATCAAATCACCTCAAGCTTAAACCTTACTTGTCCTCAAGTAAAACTAGACTAAAATGAACTCGGGATGAGCTATCCTAAGAAAAATAAAAAGAATGGATAGAACCGCGGAACCTGGTCACTGTTAGTCAACATGGTCAGAACTGATCTTGTTATAATCTCATTACTTTTTTATCCGATGAAAATGAGACCATAAACCATAGCCAGAACAACTCCTCTAGGTGAGTAAGGAGGGATGGTCTGTCGCAGCCCTAATGGAATATACATATAATGAAGAACATCTGTAGTAGGGAGAAAGAAAATGGACGAGCTCGTATGGATCTCTTCTTTCTTAAGTGCACACTCTTATCACGAAAGTTGCGTGATCTCACGTTTGTTGGCCACTCTCAAGTGTGATTGAGTTTTATCGCTCGGGCACCATTGTAGGAGTCAGTTCACTTAGTGTTGACTCAAACCTCCCTTAGTATCCGACTCAATAGTCTCTCTAACATCACCAATTTACGAAAAGAAACAACTCGATCTATATACAATCAGACAATCATAAATAAATGAATATCAAACGTCGGGCGACCAAAATGTAGGAAAATATGTTCAATAATTGAACCGGTCACCTATCTAAGATTATTGCATCCATTTTATTTTATTTTTTATCAATACACTTTTGACTCAAAATTTGGTTCCCAAAATTATGTAAATGGAACCGAGGGAGTAACAATAATAATCTGAATGGTCTAAGTGTGAAAACGACCATGTGTGGAGCGTATATATGCAAGCTCCTTTTCAAACTTTTGATTTTTCAAAAATAAAGAAAATGCCTTAATGTGGGCTAAAAGACTCTCTAAAATCCTAAGTAAATCGCAAAAAGAATATGGTGATGTAAAGAGACCGAATATGGATTCTACTCGGGGACAAGCACCAATGCTTCATCCTAATGGTTTAAATATGATCAAGTGTGATCCTCTCGGCGGTATGGACCACAACGCTATGAACATCCATTGTTATAGCATATCTTACAGTTGCTAGTATTGCATGCATGATTCTTCGTGAAACTACCTGGCCATGATCACTTACCCCTTTAAGTTTCCATCATCTGATCCCAAGTATGAAGTCCCAAGCTGCAACTAGTGGTCCCGGTTTGATGGGTGAGATGGTAACAAGATCTTGGACCAATAAAGATACAATAACTGTGAACCTGTTCCATGGTATCCAAGGGGGTGAGAATAAACATATAACAAAAATGCATAAATGCTAATGCCCTAAGCTAAGTGTTATGCAAAAATAGAAAGTAGAATAAAAGAAAATAAAATCTTTTTGGAATTTTATTAAAAAAATAAAACAAAATGAATGCAAATTAGATTAAAAATGCATGAAAAAAGTAAAAGTAAAAGGAAATGTCCCACCCTAAGCTTAAGAACAAGCATTGTCCTCAATGCTTAAGGAAAATGCGGAAATGACCTAAATCGGAGGGTTGGGCGGCGGAAAGTGTCCATGGCGGTAGTGGTAATCTCACATATCCTGGTGGACCTAGTGAGAAGTTTCCCTCATTGAGTCCCAACTTTTAGTAGGTCACAGTTTTCATCCCTCAGTTTAGCACTTTTTATGGTTTTAGTCCCAAAATGTTTCTTTTGTAATTCTAATCCTTATTACAAGGCTTTATATCTGTTTTGTTCACTGGAATCCTGGATCATTGATTTGTTTTAAATGACTATTTTACCCTTGGACCAAAACTTGTATACCACATAGTTCTATTTTATAAATTTCTCTTATTTTTTAATCAAATGTTATAACTTTTAGTGTAAATATACAAATATGGTCGCTGTTCTTTTTTAATTTTACCATGTTTGGTCCAAAATTGAAACCTTTTTTCATTTTTGATCCTTATTTCAAAGTCGAGGATTCAAATTTGTTATTACGTATATGTTTAATTTCTTATTAAATTAATTTTCTATAACATTAAAGTTTTGTGGTGAAAATACAAGAAGCGAGTATTGTGTTGTAATGAAATGTAATTGACCAGCTTAATGCAACAACTTCACTTGATGAGTGTGTTTTGTGTGTGCTCTATTTAAGTAAAAAAAAAAAAAAAAAAAAAAAAAAAAAAAAAAAAACACGCATATGTTATTTTATGATTCGAAAATCATAATTTTCAAACAGGAATGGAATCTGTTGATACTTCAACATCTTTCTTAATCTATTAAATGTAGCAATGGTCAATGAACGTGGATGTAAAATCATGCCAACTTCTGTGATAGTGTCTCTGTTTCTTTTTTAGATATTTTTAAAATCTCAAAGCATGGTATTAAATGGTTCATCTGCTTTTTTAGATATATTTCAAAATCACAAATCAAGGTTTTTAGTGGTTCATCAACTTTTTTTTTTTTTTTTTTAATGCAATTCAGATCACAAAATCATTGTATTGATAAAGTATAACTGGTGACAATCTTAATTGTTTTATATGAAAATAACTTAATTTGAATAATAATTAGGTGTGAGACCCATGTATTACATGGGTTTAATTAAAAAAATATATGAAATTTTAACAATTTGAAAAGTTTGAATTTATAAGAAAAATGAAAAAAAAAATTTGAATTATTAAAATTATTGAAACTTTAATGTATTAAATACATTACATATATAAACCCTTTCTAATAAATACTTTATATATATATATATATATATATATATATATATATATATATATATATATATATATATATATATATTACATTACACATTAAATTTAGAATTTTAATTTAATAAAATGAAAAATCCAATAAAATGACAAGTGGAAAATAGAAAATTTAAAACTTTTAGAAAATGCCAAGTGTCCAAATGAAGGAGAAGAGGACATGTGGCAAAAAAATCTTCATTTATTATAGTAGATTTATTCATAAGAATATGAAAAGCTCAGCAAAACTTTATTTTGGAGACTGAAAACATAAACGTCCTTTTCAGGGTCGAAATTCATACTTTTCATAAAACGGATGGTGGAACTAAGATGTTCACGGTTATGGATGAAGTTCTGGCCACCGCACACCAGGTATTCGATGAAATGCCTAGGTTGCTTCTGCTGTTTTGTTATCATCTTTTTACCTGTATCTCAAGTCAATAATTGTTCATTCTTTTCGTTCATATAGAATTGGTTATGTTTATAGTGATTGAAAACATGGGAAGTTATGGAAAAAATCTGCACCTGAATCCATGGAATTTGGGAGCTCTACTTTAGGTCATTGGATGAAGATGCATCAAGTAATTCTTAATGTTACCTTATTATCAAAGAGACCATAGGTTTTATAACCAGAGCAAGTAGCACCACAGAATATGAAGATTGCTAGTGCATAAATTGATTAATATCGATAATTGATATTTGATAATCCTTCCCTTTCTTTTCCTTTATTTTAAAACTCAACAACTGGATGTTTAGGTGTCAAGGTTTGTGAATGAGTTTGAAATCATGAAAGAAAATTGATGAAAAATCTTATTGTGGCTGAATTGCGAGAAAGAAGTTTAAAGGTATATTTGTCTTAATTCGATTAAAATCGATTGAAATAGTCTCAGTAATAACATTTATTTACTGTTAAAAGAATTATTACATTTTATACTAATAATGAAATTCACTTATTTTATTCAAAAACATATAATATAGTTGAATTTCATACTATCACAACCCCAAATCTAAGGTTGAGGTTGCGACTACTTACCAATAGCTTACATAAGAGTCTATGATAATGCCACCATAAATAGTAAACTTAAACAATGGAACTGTATGATACATCAAAAATGTTACAGTGAAAGTCTACTCAAAGAAATCTAATTGCAACAAACAAAATCTTAAAGTAATATACACATACTACATGGTAAAACAAACTGAATCCCTTGAATGTTTTCTTCAACTTCTCTATGCCCTTTGAACTTTAAGCTATGACACCTCCTGAGATAAATCTTCTGCTGGTTAGTTCACAGTTTTCTATCTATAGAAAATACTTCTTCCACAATAGTAAAATGAGCATCTCAATATATAACCATGGTTATATTATTGATTACATACAAACTACTTTAAGCATGCACTACATCATAACTCTAAAAACTAACATTCTTCTTGTAGATAATATTGTGATGAACTTATTATAATCAAATACCATGCTTAAACATATACCGGCATCAAATAACTACTGGACTTGACACGTAACATATCCAAGCTAAAATAAAAGGATATATTCTTTAATATTTTTAAGTTAAATATGTTAATAAGACATTCTTTGCTAATATAAATATTTGACTTGACGTTTAAAATAGTTGAAAGGTTTTGATAAATGATAAAAACGGCAAGTGGTAATATAAAGTTGAGATGTATGATAGTTAATCTCACTAAGATGTTGTTACGATTGCTTTACTTTTAAAATATTAGTTTAGAAAGTATAGAAGCATTATACCTTTTCGGATGACAGGCAGAAAACATTTTCCATTTTGTTGAGACCACAAGCACAAAACAGACTGTTATCTAGAAAATTTTCTATAAGTTATTTAATGAATTAATGTACCTTGGTTTCTCATCATGTTAGAAGTGGCCTTACCCATCTGTCCTCCTCTTTGTGAACCGATCACTATACCTTGTATGCAGAAAGTTTCCGATAAAAATCCCAATAGACAACCCACTTCCAAATCCACAGGATATGATAGTCCAATCAATACTTTCACGTGGGAAGAGAGATTCAGACACACTGGTTGTTGGTGGAAGTCTTGATGGCGCCTTTGGATGATCTTGACATTCCTTGGATAAAGGTCGTCCACACAATCGGGGATTCCCGATGTAGGAGCTGTTTTCAAATGTATCAAATTGTTTTCCTTCTGGGATACGCCCCTGAAGATGGTTGAATGACACATTGAAGATGGAAAGGAACCCAAGTTGCAGCAACTGTTGAGGAATTTCCCCAGATAGGTCGTTTCGAGAGAGATCGAAAGCTTCAAGATTCGTTAGGTTCCCTAAAGATGGCAAGATACGTCCAGTAAAATGATTGTTGGAAAGATTGAGTGCTTGAAGGCCTCGAAGATCTTGGAGTGATGCTGGGATCTCTCCTTCAAATTTGTTAC
The DNA here is from genome assembly GCF_002870075.4 of Lactuca sativa. Lineage (NCBI taxonomy): Eukaryota > Viridiplantae > Streptophyta > Magnoliopsida > Asterales > Asteraceae > Lactuca > Lactuca sativa. Next base: position 73,677,311 of record NC_056623.2, on the reverse strand, counting down.
AAGAGAGATCAATAGCCATATCTATTGTTAAAATGTGTGTGTATTCTGTTCTGACACCTTTGTGTATCAATGTCATTGTGTACAGAATACTAAAATTAGAGGATATCACCGATTCCATAACAGATGATTTGCCAAGATTTTCAGATCTCATGGCACTCCAAGTTTGAAAGTAGTTTGGGTGCAACTGACCACTAAAACTGTTGTTAGAAAGGTCTATGATCTGCAACTTAGGAAACCGTGTGGAAACAGCTGTGGAACCTTGAATTGGACCATAAAATTTGTTGGACCGCAGAACCAGAACTTGAAGGTTGGCAAGAGTTCCCAGCCAAAAAGGAAAGGCGTCATGAAAAGAGTTATCTCCAAGAGAGAGAACCTCTAAATTGGTACAGTTTGTCAATGATCTTGGGAGTTGACCTGTAAATCTATTTTCGCTCAGATCAAGGCTTTTCAACAGGCTCCCAAGCATAAAACCATCCATCATTTTACCATGGAAGTTATTCTGTCTCATATTCAAAAAAATCATCGAATTGCTTAAGATACCCAGACATGGAGGAAGTGTTCCGCTCATGTTGTTAAAAGACAAATCCAAAAGTTGAAGAGATTTCAATTCACATATCGATGGTTGTATTTTTCCAGTCAGATTATTATGCGCGACAGAATATATAACTGTGGTTTGTGGTGGAATTGGTAGTTGTCCTCGTAGCTGATTATTACTGATAAAAAATGCTTCTAAATTTGTCAATGGGAGAAAATGAGGATGCTGATCAAAGCCAGTGATGTAGTTGAATGAAAGGTTAATCAACTCTAATGTTTCATGGGTGTTGTTCCAGATCCACACTGGTACCAAGCCATCAATGTTGTTGTGGTCAAGAAGTAAGGCAGTCAATTTATTTTGGAAGCGCAAAAAGGCAGGAAATTCTTTCAAGCTACATGAAGACAGTCCTAACCACTCAAATTCTGGTAGAGTGGTATTGGTGTAGTTGTTGGTGGTTACTAATGATATCCTGTTATAACCTAACCAGAGTGTTTGGAGTTTGTTGAGTCCTAGGAACATGTCGAGTTCTACCCTACCACTGAAATTGTTTCCACCTAGGTGAAGATACTTAAGACTTTTGAAGTTGGAAAATGTGTTTGGAATTGGTCCTTGCAATTGATTCATCTGAAGATTTAAATATGTTAGTTGGGTGAGGTTGAACAACCAGGATGGTATACCACCGGTAAGAGAATTTCTGTCCATTCCTACCTCACTAAGTTTGGTTAGATTGGATAGAAAGAGTGGGATTTCGCCGTTTATGTTCATATCAGACAGATAGAGTTTACTAAGTTTACTCAGCTTTCCAAGCCAATTGGGAAAGCGTCCTTTCTCAAATTTGTTGCCATCAAGTACCAAACCATGGAGATTCAAAAGACTTACCAAGGAAGGAACTGAACCTGTGAAGTGATTTTCACCAAGACCCAAGTAAGTGAGTTGCGTCATGTTAGAGAGTGAACGTGGAATGCGCCCCGAGAAAGAGCAATAACTAAGGGACAAGACTGTCAAATGCTTGAGGTGGCTTATGGATTCTTGTATAATCCCAAAGAAACCTGTGCCACCTAGTATCACCTCTTTTAGTAAGCTTTTGCCATGAAATTCTGGAAAGGAACCAGAGAGGTTGGTATTGTCTGCCAAGTTAAGAACTTGCAACTTTGGCAGCTCAAGTATGGCTGCAGGGAATTCATTCCCAAGCGAACAATCTCTTAGCTTGAGTGACTTCAAAGAAGAAAAGTTGGCCAAGAAATGAGGTACAGAAGAACTTATGTCAACACCAGAGAGATGGAGTTCTTCGAGCGCTGTAAAGTTTTCCACTAGATCCTTGAGGCTAGGATTGTGAAGCTTTAGTGAATTCCATGACAGATCTAAAGAAGACAACTGAAACAGCTGCAAGATTTCAGTCGGGATTTGGCCACTAAACCCAGAATAAGAGAGATCGAGGCTTCTTAATTGCTTTAGACGAGCAATCTCAGAAGGGATTTCAGATTCACCAAAGTCGTTCCCAGAAAGGTTGAGTCTCTGAAGATGAACAAGGTTGAAGAGGGTGCTGTTGGAATTGATACGCCCACAAAGAGACCTCTCGCTCAAGTCAAGACCCATCACTTGACCATAGTACTGATCATGGTCATTGCTGCAGGTCACCCCCTCCCATGAACAACAATCAAAACTATTGTTCCAAGAATGAAACACTTGAGATCCATGAGCACCACAAGCAACATCATCTTGATGAATTATGCTCTGCTTGAACTGAAACAAGGCTGAGCATTCTTCATCATGGCTTAATGTTGATCCAGTGACATTCTTCACTGTCACCAACACGTATAGAAAGAAGATGGTTTGCAAGAACTTTAAGTATTTCATGTATGAAGCCATGAATGAAAAGGGGGGTTTATTTTATAATTGTTTATGGACATGCAATGTTCATTATATATATATATATATATATATATATATATATATAGAGAGAGAGAGAGAGAGAGAGAGAGAGAGAGAGAGACCGTGAGTAAGTAATTTCAACGTACAAACATAACCAGATAATCACCATGGCTGGGGCCTGTGGGTAATGGTGAAGGGGAACCAATAAAATGTAAAGCTGAAAATTCAACAAATAGAGCCAAATAAAAAAGAATTTTGGGATTTAAAAATAAAAAAATAAATAAAAAATAAATAAATAAAAAAAGACTAAATACAAGAAAGAAAGAAAAAAAAAAAGATCAGTATTTTGGTCTTTTCCTTTCTTTGTCACAAATTTGATGGCAAATACTGAAAACTTTATAAGTTGATATGTGAAAAGTGGAAAAATAGGGGATGAGCCCCCTTTTAAATGACCAGAAGATCAATGTCATGGCATGGCAGTATTGAAGCGGTTAAAAAGGTGGCCTTAATTTATTGAATTGATTAAGTTCAAATCCTCTCTTTGACTAAGATTGAAGATTTTTGGTTGTATAAGTTTGTCGATTGAAAAATATATATCTTTTTTTTTAATTAAATTTGGAAGTATTCTATAAAAATATTGTCTTTCAATCGCGTATGTGATAGTACGTCACTGTCCATCTTTCCGGATTAGTTTAAGATAGATGTAATGGTTCTCTCTTTGTAAATTGTCCATAGTTAGTAGTTATAATATTATACCAACACTACTAGAAACTAGGGCAATAGCTACGGTACAATCCGTAGGTATTCGGTAGGTATAAGGCAATACCTACGGATTTGCTATGGAAAATATCATGTAGCATAAATGCCCGGGGGAAATTTATACTTACAGATTTGCTACGGACTAGCTATAGGTCTATTCTGTAGGTATAATACCTACAGATTAGCTACGGACACAAATTGCTACGGAATGCCTACGGATTACTGACGGGAGTCAAGTTTGATTAAAGTTGACTAGTTTCCTACGGAATTGCTACGAAAATACATAGCTACGGATTTGTTACAAATTACTGATGGAGCCCACTTTGACTAACATTGAGTTTATTACCTACAGATTTCCTACGACTCATATTACCTACAGATTTTCCGTAGGTAATTACTTTTTATTTAAATAAAAAACAGCAAAAAATAATAAAAACATCCCGTTTTTTCTGTCCAAAAATACTAAAAAGAATCTCATTACATTTTATAATAATATTGAAACCCAACCACAAAACAAACAACCTTACAATAAAACTAATAAACCTAAAAAAATATCAAATACAAATACATATTTCTAACATTGTCTAATACATTATAAGTTGGTGAAAATATAGATAATCATGTATAATAGAGGTCTGAAAAAAACGGAACGAAAAAAAACGAAGTTTGGTGCCCGAAAAATAAAAAATAATAAACATCCGTAGCTAATTAGCTACGGAATTTTCTTATTTTTTATTTTTCGTGCACCAAACTTTGTTTTTTTCGCTCCGTTTTTTTCAGACCTCTATTATACATGATTATCTATATTTTCACCAACTTATAGCTATTAATATCATTTATAAAGTTGTGTGCACATACGGGATCCATTACTTGTTTAGTGGTTTAACACTATAATGTTTTTGATAACGTTCACATACATCTCACAAACACGTATACATACACATATACACGTACACTTATACCACAACTCATTCATGTATATAAATATACATATACAAACATAATCCATCACAAGTTGGTGAAAAGTATATGCATTACCATGTTAAACTGTGAAACAAGTACTTGATCCGAATTGGCACACGACTTTATGAACGATATGAATAGCTATAAGTTGGTGAAAATATATTTAATCATGTAGGGTAGAGGTGTGAAAAAAACAAAACGAAAAAAACGATGTTTGGTGCCCGAAAAATCAAAAAATAAGAAAAATCCGTAGCTAATTAGCTAAGGAATTCAAACGGAAAGCATATTTTGTTGCTAATCCGTAACTAATTAGTATCTGTAGGTATTCCGTAGTCATTTCGTAGCTAATTAGCTACGGATTAGCATCCGTAGCTATTTCGTAGCTAATTAGCTACGGAGTAGCATCCGTAGCTATTTGCGTAGCTATTTCATAGCTATTCCGTTACTAGATTAGGGCATCCCATTCTGTAGCCGATCCGTAGCGATTCCGTAGCTAATTAGCTACGGAAGTTTTCCGTAACTATTATCCGTAGGAAAACGCCATGTTTTCTAGTAGTGCAATAATATATTAACAAACACTTTAATATGTAAATAACGTAGCAATTTTACAAACCTTAACTCTCTTGTGTACACCTTTTTTGTTTGAGAGCCACAAAAAGAAATAAAAAAATAAAGACAAAACTTCAGAAATGGTCCTTATGGTTTCATAAAATCTGAAGTTTGGTCCCTAATCTTAAAAAACCTTATGGATGGTCTCTGTGGTTTCAAAACTTTTAATGTTTAGTCCTTCCGCCTAACTCCGTCAACTTTCTACCGTTAAGTGAGGGGCATTTTCGTCATTTCAATACCTATGGACCATTTATGAAAGTTTTCTACTATTTTAAATAAAAAGGAAAAAAAAATTACTATGTAAAGGATCCTATCTGTAACAGCCTGAAATCCAAGTACTCTTTTATTTAGCCTTCACCTTTAATTGTTTTGATTTTAAGGCTTTTATGTTGGGCAAGTACGCTGGGCGTACAAGGAGTACGATGTGCGTGCTCGTGCGCTTCATTTAAACGAGTTCTCCCTTGGGTATGCTGGGCGTACCCAGGGTTACGCTGGGCGTAACCGATCCAGAATCAAAAACCCTAATTGTTGCGTTGGCTATAAAAGGAATGTGTTGGCTTGACTCCTCAGCCACCATCCCTCAGAAAGAAACCCTAAGAGAGTGTTTATTCGTTCCTAGCCCATTTGTGAGTGTTCAAAGCTTGGTGGTGTCATTTCAAGGTAGCAAAGGAGAAGAAGAGTCCATTGGGAAGGCTAGAAGTTGGTGTTCAAGTGTAGATCTAGGCTTTGCAAAGGTTGGAGCTTCATTCTAAGGTAAAAAGTTCGGATCTTGACTTGTAGATCTTGTGGTATGCTTTATGGACCATTTTCTAGGGTTTTGGTCCCAAAGGTGGAGACTTTATGAGCAAATGGTCTCCATTAGCTTAGATCCATCATATTTATGGTACATTTGAGTTGTAGATTCATAAAAATGTAATCTTGGACGTGAATGTTTGGCCATGCATGAGATCTATATCCTTGAGTTGAAATGGAAAGGTGTTAAGGAGTGTAAGAGCCTTTACAGCCATGCCAAGGCTTAAAGGTTTCAACTTTATGAGTAAGGATGCTTAAATAAAGCCGGATCTAGAAATTGAAGTAATGGCTTAACCGATTAAGACCGGAAATGAAGAATGTTAGATCTGATGGATTACGCTGGGCGTAACTCCCAGTACGCGCAGCGTACTGGGTGGAGACCCCGACTTCTGGGTTGGCGATGTACGCCCCGCGTACATCAAGCCGTACGCCCCGCGTACTGGAAGGTTGACTTTTGTTGACTTTTAGGGTTTTGGTCAACATGTGGACTTTGAGTCAAGGAAGGGTAAAATGGTCTTTTACCCTCTGATGAATGATGATAAGGGGTAAAGTCTAGTTGTGGAAGTATATATTAATTAAAATAATATTCGTTATGATTAGGCGAGGTTGAGTCTTCGTTGGGATTTGGAGATAGCGAGTACGCGAGATTCTAGACTTTCCACGATGTGAGTTTTCTCACTATACTGTACCCGGAAGGGTTTTATTATGTGACCGGAAGGTCGGATATGTTATGAGTTATATGCATTGTATATGATAAGTTAATTGTTTATATGTGCTATGTATGATATGCTTGATATGGGCCGGAAGACATTATGTTATGGGCCGGAAGGCGTATATGTTATGGGCCGGAAGGCGTTGTGATGTGGACTGTAAGGTTGACGCAGGTAGGACTGGACGGTTTACCGAGTCGGGACGGAAGTCCCCTGAGACACATGGACCGGAAGGTCAGGGCCTGGAAAGGCGTATGTGCGTAAGTAGTATTTTGGGGAACTCACTAAGCATTTATGCTTACAGTTGTTGTGTTATGTGTTTCAGGTACTAGCGAGGACCGTGGGAAGGCGCCGACATGATTTGTACACACTGACGAAGGCACTGTTTTATGATCATGGGATGTATTTTGTTATAATAACATTTGTTACACATGTGGTTTCAGAATATTAAATGATGGTTTTGATGTTCGCAAAAATGAAAATTTGTTTTGAAAATTTACGTTGTTACAAGTTGGTATCAGAGCCTTGGTTTGAGGGATTCGGATGCACCTTCGGGCGTAACTGAACTCAAACCGGGGATTTGAGGAAAATTTTCAATTAATAAGAGTATAAAATATTTATAAGAGATTTCGTAATAACCAAAGGAGAAGCAGTGTGTACGGTCAGCCAGCGCCCGAATGGTAAAATCCCCATAATACTCTTACAATATGTGTTATGAGATATGTTATGATATGATATGCATGCTAGTAGATTAGGTATTCATATTAGGACCAGAGTGGCCTGATTTGTGACGCCTTAGTCTAGGGGAACCTGATGCTATGAGATACTTTGAGAGCGAGTAGGTAGCCAGTGCATAGAAAGAATAGAGTACTCGTGATCTGGGGTCCAGGGAGGAGGACTTGGGGTGAATGCTGATGCGGTGTAGTCGGTAGTATTGGGCCCGTACTACTGAAGACACTGGGTCAGTGGGCAACTCAAGTAAGAATCCTTTGGGTATCGGAGGCCGAGTAGGGTTGCGTTATCAAGTGCGGTTATGCTCGATGGAGTCTCTGATATTTTTATGTTGTATTTCAGAGGCATTATGGTTGGGCCACGCCACAGACCTAGGATGAGTGGTGTGAGTGACGAGGAGCTTCGTCAGATGATTCACGAGGAGGTGGCTGCGGCGATCCGGGCCGAGATTCCGGAGATGTTTGGGTCTATCAAGACCACACTGATGGAGATTTTCGATGAGCGGTACGCCGCGGTGACTAAGGCCGCAGCCGCTGCAGCTACCACAGCTGTGGCTGCTGCCAGACCACAGGGGGTGACTCGTTGCTATTCCGGGAGTTCAGCAACACGAAGCCATCTGAGTTTGACGGGACGCAGGATCCGATCACTGCGATGAGATGGATTGCTGACATTGAGGGATGCTTCTACACATGTTCATGTCCGGAGCATCTGAGGGTACGGTTCACTTTGAACCAGCTCCGCCTGGGAGCAAAGGATTGGTGGAAGTTCGTGACGACGAACTTCACTCTTGTGGAGATTTCAGCCGTGACTTGGGAGAGATTTACTTCTATGTTCAGAGACGAGTATGTTCCCCCGGTGGAGAGGGAACGGTTGGTTCAGGAGTTCTTGACCCTCAAGCAAGGTAATGATTCGGTTACTATGATCACCCGGAGTTTCATGAGAGGGCGATGTTCTGCCCTGAGCAGGCTCAGATGAGTCAATATTTGGGTGTACTGAGGAGGGACATTCGGGAGTTCGTATCGAACTCGTCATACCAGACCTTTGCTGAGCTCCAGGCAAATGCCAGGAAGAGAGAGATCGAGTTGGAGACTTAGGCCAGGGAGGAGGCCGAGTCTCAGCGGGTGGATCGGCGGCTGGCTCAGTCCCAGCCGGCAGCCAAGCGGACCAAGTCCGCCGATCCGAGGATGGGAGGTCAGAAGGGTTGCGCTTGCGGAAAGTGCGGCAAGGGTCATGAGGGGGCATGTCGATCAGGTACTTGCTACAAGTGTGGCAAGGAGGGGCACATCGCTAGGGATTGCCCCAAGGGATTTATGGTTTGCTTTTATTGCAACCAGACCGGCCATCGGAAGGCCGAGTGTCCTCACCTTCACCAGGGATCTGCGCCTACTGCTAGGGCTACCGAGACTCAGCCGGTGAAAGCCAAGGCTCCGAAGGCTCATGGGAGAGCTTTTCAGTTGACTGCGGAGGAGGTCCGCGCAGCGCCCGATGTCGTGGCTGGTATGTATTCTTTCATGTATTTACTTTTATGCTGAGATATTGTGCTTATATTATGATATGCGTAGGTACTTTTCTTGTGAATTCTGTACCTGCTTTGGTATTATTTGACTTGGGTGTGAGTCGGTCTTTTGTATCTTTGGCTTTTAGCCAGCACATCGGTATTGATCGGGAGGTGATGAGTCGACCCCTGAGGGTTTCCATAGCTGATGAGAAAGCGGTATATGCCACCGACGTGATTCGAGGATGTGTGCTCGAGATTTTTGGTGTCAAGTTCCCTATAGATTTGGTTCCTACAGCGATGGGAGATGTCTGCGTCATCGTGGGCATGAATGGTTGAGTAAGTTTGGGGCAGTCATTGACTGCGAGAGACAGCTGATGACTATACAAGACCCTAGTGGGTGAGTGCTTACTGTGTATGACGAGGGGACCCGGTGGGGGTCAGCGTTTTGTTCGGCGGCCAGGGCAAGGCAGAGTTTGCAGCAGGGCTGCAGTGGATTCATAGCCTATGTGATGGACACACGAGTGGCCGCGGGGAGGCCAAACTCGGTTGACGAGGTTCCAGTAGTGTGCGAGTTTTCGGATGTGTTTCCCAAAGAACTACCAGGTGTGCCTCCGTAAAGGCAAGTGGAGTTCCGTATCGATCTGGTTCTGGGAGCGGCGCCCATCGCCAAGGCGCCTTATCGCCTCGCTCCACCAGAAATGTAGGAGTTATCCTCGCAGCTTCAGGAGCTGTTGGGAAAGGGGTTTATTCGACCGAGTAGCTCACCTTGGGGAGCGCCGATTCTTTTTGTCAAGAAAAAGGATGGTTCACACCGGATGTGTATCGATTACCGGGAGTTGAACAAGTTGACGGTTAAAAACCGGTATCCGTTACCTAGGATCGATGATCTGTTCGATCAGTTGTAGGGGGCATCTTGGTTCTCTAAGATAGACTTGAGGTCGGGTTATCATCAGATGAGGGTTCAGGATGAAGATATCCAGAAGACTGCATTCAGAACTCGTTATGGGCATTACGAGTTTGTGGTGATGCCTTTTGGGCTCACCAATGCCCCGGCTGCGTTCATGGATCTTATGAACAAGGTGTGCAGGCCGATGCTGGATCGTTCGGTGATCGTATTCATTGATGATATTTTTGTATATTCGAGGTCTAGGGAGCAGCATGAGGAACATTTGAGGAAGATTCTTGGAGTATTGAGATCGGAGAGGTTGTATGCCAAATTCTCCAAGTGTGATTTCTGGTTACGAGAGGTCCAGTTCCTAGGGCACCTTGTTAACCAGAAAGGGATATTGGTCGATCCGGCCAAGATCAAGGCGGTGATGAGATGGGAAGTGTCGAGATCGCCCACTGAGATCAGGAGCTTTCTGGGATTGGTCGGATATTATCGAAGGTTTATCAAGGATTTCTCCAAGATCGTTGTGCCACTTACCAAGATGACCCGGAAGGGTGTTGCATTTCATGGGGTCCGGAGCAGCAGTCCTCATTCGAGACCCTTCGTCAGAAATTGTGCGAGGCCCCGGTGCTTGCACTCCCGGAAGGGATGGAGGATTTTGTGGTATACTGTGATGCATCTATATCTAGATTAGGGGCGGTGCTTATGCAGAGGGGACACGTTATAGCATATGCTTCGAGGCAGCTGAAGCCTCATGAGTCGAGATATCCCACCCATGACCTGGGATTGGGGGATGTGGTGTTTGCCCTCAAGATTTGGCGACGCTATCTTTATGGGGTTTGGTGTACCATATACACGGACCACAAGAGTCTGAAGTACTTGATGGATCAGCCAAATCTGAATATGCGTCAGATGAGATGGTTGGATGTGGTGAAGGATTATGATTGCGAGATCCTGTACCACCCGGGCAAGGCTAATGTCGTAGCCGATGCGTTGAGCCGTAGGGCGGAGAGCGCCCCAATCCGAGACGTTTGTATGAGGTTGACGGTGATGGCTCCGATTTTGGACACCATCCGAGAGGCCCAGGCTGAGGCTGCGACACCAGAAAACCAGAAGAGGGAGCGGGTTGTCGGTCAGGTATCGGAATTCGTTACTGATGGTCGGGGACTTAGGACATTTCAGGGTCGGATTTGGGTACCGTTTGTGGGCGGTACGCGTACTATTTTGATGGAAGAAGCGCATCGATCGAAATTCTCGATCGATCCTGGGGCTACTAAGATGTATTTGGACCTAAAGAAGGAGTATTGGTGGCCTTGTATGAAGAGGGATGTTGCATGGTTCGTCGAGAGGTGCCTGACTTGTCGTCAGGTTAAGGTCGAGCACTAGCATCCACACGGTAAATTGCAGCCGCTGGAGATTCCCGAATGGAAGTGGGAACAAATTGCCATGGATTTTATCACCAAATTGCCAAGGACTGCGAGAGGGGTCGATGCAATTTGGGTGATTGTGGATAGATTGACGAAGAGCACTCATTTTCTAGCTATTAGTGAGAGCTCTTCTGCGGAGAAGTTGGCAAAGTTATATGTGAGGGAGGTGGTATCGCGGCATAGGGTTCCGATGTCGATCGTTTCAGATCGGGATGTACGATTTACTTCCAGTTTTTGGAAGAAGTTTCATGAGGAGTTGGGTACGAGGCTGCATTTCAGTACCGCATACCACCCGCAGACAGACAGATAGAGCGAGCGGACGATTCAGACGCTTGAGGATATGCTCCGAGCATGTGTTTTGGAATTTGGAGAGAGTTGGGACACCTATTTACCCTTAGCAGAGTTTTCGTACAACAACAACCATCATTCGAGCATTGGTATGCCACCCTTTGAGTTGTTGTATGGGAGGAGGTGTCGCACCCCCATCTGCTGGGGAGAGGTGGGGCAACGGGTAATGGGTAGCACGGAGATTGTATTTCAGACGATCGAGCAGATACAACAGGTCAGGCAGAGATTACTGACCGCTCAGAGTTGCCAAAAGAGTTATGCGGACAGGCGTCGGTCCAAGCTCGAGTTTCAGGTTGGTAACCTTGTGCTCCTAAAGGTCTCTCCTTGGAAACGAGTGATACGATTCAGGAAGAGGGGCAAGTTGGGACCTCGATATATTGGACCTTTCAGGGTAATCGCTAGGGTGGGCAGGGTAGCTTACTGGTTGGATCTACCTGCGGAGTTGGGGCAGATCCACGACACCTTTCATGTCTCGCAGTTGAGGAAATGTATTGCCGACGAGTCGGTAGTGGTGCCATTAGATGATATTCAGGTGGATGCAGGCTTGAACTATGTTGAGAGACCAGTGGCGATCAGGGATCGAAAGGTTAAGGTTCTGAGGAACAAGGAAGTACCCTTGGTACAAGTGTAGTGGCAACATCGGAAGGGGTCCGAGCTGACATGGGAGTCCGAGTCTGAGATGCGGGATCAGTATCCGAAATTGTTTTCAGTGTGAGACTTCGGGGACGAAGTCTAGTTCTAGTGGGGGAGAATTGTAACAGCCCGAAATCCAGGTACTATTTTATTTAGCATTCATCTTTAATTGTTGTGATTTTAAGGCTTTTATGTTGGGCGAGTACGTTGGGCGTACAAGGAGTACGTTGCGCGTACTCGCGCTCTTCATTTAAACGCGTTCTCCCTCGGGTACGCTGGGCGTACCCACAGTAACGCTGGGCGTAACCGATCCAGAATCAAAAACCCTAATTGTTGGGTTGGCTATAAAAGGAATGTGTTGGCTCGACTCTTCAGCCACCATCCCTCAGAAAGAAACCCTAAGAGAGTGTTTATTCATTCCTAGCCCGTTTGTGAGTGTTCTAAGCTTGGTGGTGTCATTTCAAGGTAGAAAAGGAGAAGAATAGTCCATTGGGAAGGCTAGAAGTTGGTGTTCAAGTGTAGATCCTGGATTTGCAAAGGTTGGAGCTTCATTCTAAGGTAAAAAGTTCGAATCTTGACTTGTAGATCTTGTGGTATGCTTTATGGACCATTTTCTAGGGTTTTGGTCCCAAAGGTGGAGATTTTATGAGCAAATGGTCTCCATTAGCTTAGATCCATCATATTTCTGGTCCATTTGAGTTGTAGATTCATAAAAATGTAATCTTGGACGTGAATGTTTGGCCATGCATGAGATCTATATCCTTGAGTTGAAATGGAAAGGTGTTAAGGAGTGTAAGAGCCTTTACAACCATGCCAAGGCTTAAAGGTTTCGACTTTATGAGTAAGGATGTTTAAAAAAAGCCGGATCTAGAAATTGAAGTAATGGCTTAACCGATTAAGACCAGAAATGAAGAATGTTAGATCTGACGGATTACAATGGGCGTAACTCCCAGTACGCGCAGCGTACTGGGTGGAGACCCCGACTTCTGGGTTGGCGATGTACGCCCCGCGTACTGGAAGGTTGACTTTTGTTGACTTTTAGGGTTTTGGTCAACATGTGGACTTTGAGTCAAGGAAGGGTAAAATGGTCTTTTACCCTCTGAGGAATGATGATAAGGGGTAAAGTCTAGTTGTGGAAGTATATATTAATTAAAATAATATTCGTTATGATTAGGCGAGGTTGAGTCTTCGTTGGGATTTGGAGATAGCGAGTACGCGAGATTGACTTTCCACAAGGTGAGTTTTCTCACTATACTGTACCCGAAAGGGTTTTATTGTGTGACCGGAAGGTCAGATATGTTATGAGTTATATGCATTATATATGATATGTTAATTGTTTATATGTGCTATGTATGACATGCTTGATATGGGCCAGAAGACATTATGTTATGGGCCGGAAGGCATTATGTTATGGGCCGGAAGGCGTTGTGATGTGGACCGTAAGGTTGACGCAGGTAGGACCGGAAGGTTTACCGAGTCGGGACGGAAGTCCCCTGAGACACATGGACCGGAAGGTCAGGGCCTGGAAAGGCGTATGTGCGTAAGTAGTATTTTGGGGAACTCACTAAGCATTTATGCTTACAATTGTTGTCTTATGTGTTTCAGGTACTAGCGAGGACCGTGGGAAGGCGCCGGCGTGATTTGTACAAACTGACGAAGGCACTGTTTTATAATCATGGGATGTATTTTGTTATAATAACATTTGTTACACATGTGGTTTCAGAATATTAAATGATGGTTTTGATGTTTGCAAAAATGAAAAATTGTTTTGAAAATTCACGTTGTTACACTATCTCTTTCTCTCTCTCTCTCTCTCTCTAACCAAGACTCCATTTCCATGATTCCATCGTCGCCTCTCTCAATCGTGTTTGCAAAAAAATTTCTGAAATCCTTAAAAAAATCGATTTTACAGATCAGATCTTTGAAACTCAATTAAAAACAAACACAAACCTACACTAGATTACTGTCATGGATCTAATCTCCTTGATTCCATTGCACCCTAATATCCACCTTCAAAATTTGACCTCACCCATTACCATAATGCCCTCTCTGCTCAAAACACCAATACATCATTAGGATGGGTTTAGTTCAGAATTAGGTTTCTTGAGACCCATAAAAAGGATTCCAATTTATTACCAGAATACCCATCCTAATTTCCCGATAATGGCCAATCCACATCATAAGAACGAACCTTCGTTAAATTCCTGCACTAATTCTCTAACTACAAGTTCTCTAATTCATAGTAATAATAATAATAATACCATGCGATCAATATTTTTATTATCGAGGTTCCCTTCCACAACTTTAACAAATTCATCGGTAACAGCCCTTCGGATCCAAGCACGGTAACACCTCATCCTCTTGATTCTGGCACAGATAACAGCTTTAACAAGAAATCCTCCTTGACTTGATGATGCCCAAAAGATTGTTGGTTGATGAATTGAAAGGGATTCAAAGGGTTTATTCTGACATCTCGATTTGATGATGCCCAAAAGATTACTGGCTGTAGATTTTCACTTTTACAGACTTCAAGAAGATTAATGAAACCAACGATGTTGCTATGGACATAAAACGTCATCTCCACAACGTCTCAAGGCGACGCTGACATGGGTTCCGACGAATCTGGCTGCTCCGGTGACTAAAACGGAGAACTCGTTTCTTGATTTTGTGAATGATTTCATTGGGGTAATGGGGTTGCTAATCGATTTCATGCCTGTTACTCAGTCTCAATTTCGTGGTTAACTTTCAGGTAGAGAGAGAGAGAGAGAGAGACCATTTTTATGATGCTCGTGATTTGACATGTTGATGAAAGGCGGAAGTAAATTACATAAGACTAAAGATCCACCTTAAGGCTATGATGAGGGAGTAAGAGAAGGTCGGGATGAGGATCAGAGTGCTTACCAAAGGAACAGGTGGTAGAATTTGGTGGTGACTAACAGTGAGGAATGATGTGATGGTGAGTGAGAGAGAGAGAGAGAGAGAGAGAAATTTCTTTCATTTTTTCTTTTCTTTTTTTAATAAAAAAATTAAGATAATAAGAGAAAACCTCATAAATGGTTCCTAGTATTGAAATGACAAAAATACCCTCACTTAACGGTAGAAAGCTGACAGAGTTAGACGGAATGATTAAATATTAAAAGTTTTAAAACTATAGGGACTATCTGTGAGGTTTTTAAAGATTAGAGACTAAAATTCAGATTTTCAAAAACCACAAGGACCATTTCTGAAGTTTTGTCAAAAATAAAAAATTATTTTCATTCCGAAATTCATAATTTTCAACAAAATAGAGAGATGAAAAATATAACTTAACCTAAAATACAATAATTCGTATACAAGCAATAGTCTAGTAGACTTATGGAAGAGTTTAAAGTCTTTCTATTGCCGTGTTAACTGTAGCAATACACAACCAAGAATGTCGAAGTAAACATCACGCCAACGACTTTGATGGTTCATATGTTTTCTTCTTAAATGTGTTCTTTTTTTTTTTTTAAATCACAAATTAATGTGTCTAAAGGTTCATCAGTTTACCGTTTTAGATATTTTTTAATTACAAATCATTGAATTTGTTAGATATTATAAGAAGTAATTTCAAGATTTTGATATGAAAATGAGTTAATTTGGGTCAGTGCAACACACATTTGTTCGATACGGTACGGTCTTATACATATATATATATATATATATATATATATATATATATATATATATATATATATATATATATATATATATATATATATATATATATATATATATATATATTGGAGTCTCTATTTTCTCCGTAAGGATTCTCTTATAGAGTAATTTAAGGATTCTCTTATAGAGTAATTTAAGGACTTCATATACATCATACAAAAATATCATCTATGGTTTAAGAGAATGTGTAACTTTTTTTTGGAAAAGATTTAATATAAATTAATTTATTTACTCGTTAACAATTGTTATGAATGTTGGTGTAATCTATTATGCACCTCAATTGAGTAATTTCTTCCAAAAAAAACTAGATTTTATTTCTTTCAAGACATCATAGTTATTGAAATTATATTGGGTCACTCGTGACTAAGTTTCTTTGTTATTATATACTTGTTTTTATTTGTGTAACTGCACGGCCATGTTCTTAATTAATGCAGCTGATATATATGATTTATTCAGTTGTTAGGTTAGTGACTAATAATACTCTCCCGCCGACATGATATTCATATTGTCATGTGAATCTATGTCACATTGAATGAACCATGTTAAATATTATGTGTGACTTTGTTCTTGTTTTTATTCATAACAAAACAATTTAAAAGTTATTTTGTAAAAGGTTATAGTTTTTCCAAAATATCGGCCACTTGTAGTACATAAAGTATTGCAAAACTTTATTTTAGGGTCTAAAAACATAAAACTTCTTTTTGGTACCGAAATCTGTTAGTTTAAAAGAAGATTAGGGATGAAAATTGTAAAATAACCTAAAACACACACACACACATATATATATATATATATATATATATATATATATATATATATATATATATATATATATATATATATATATATATATATATATATATATATATATATTAATTCAAATACAAACAATAACTACATAAGACGTTAAAAGTCGCTCTTTTGTCATTCAGTGCAACAATAGAGAACCACAAACAAGGATATAAACATCAACCAAACGTCTTTAATGGCTGATTTGTTTCCTTCCTATATATCTTTTAGAAGAATAAATGAACGTCTTTAAGGGTTCATCACTTCGCTTTTAATTAGATGTAATTTAAAATGTTAAATCATTGTAATGGTTGAATATTATAAGCAATAATTTCAGTTTTCTTTAAATTAAAATAAGTCAATTTGCAGGGGCGGACGCAAGATTTCTCGGTAGGGGGTGCACCGGAAAGTTAGGGGTTGCATGATAGTAGAAAAAAATAAAAATTTTAAAAAATTTCGAAATTTTTTCCACTACGGCTGGAAAAGTTAGGGGTTGCCGGTGCCACCAGTGACCCACCCTAAATCCGCCCCTGTCAATTTGGAATATAACTTACTGGTAACGGATCAAATATGTGCAATAATAATCAACTATGAAGTAAAAAGATCACAAATAGCTAAAAAGTTTTTTGAAGTAAATCTATATGCAAACAATATCATAAATTGTTTAATTTGAAAAACATAGATTATTATAGCATTAACAAATAAATTTTGTTCATCATATGTAATATATTAATGACTCAAAAAATTTAAAATAGACATAAAATGATGGCATTTCAATACGACCATTTCGAAAGACATAGTGGTGTATATTATAAATAAGAATAATAGAGTATCAAAAACGGTTTGTGTATGTACATCATCATAAAATATTGATTGTATGATTATTATCACTGTAGCCCAGTCAATTTAGCAGCTTTGTTTTAAAAGATCCCTTGTCATTTATTATTTATTTATTTATTTATTTATTTTATTTTTTTTGCATTCTAAGGGCATACAATTCTTATTAACATGTTTATTTAGGGGATGTTTGACAGTATCTGAATTTTTAAGAGCTCTGAATTTCTAAGAGGGTCTGAAATTTTAAGAACTGAATGTTTAACATGCTGTTTGGTTGAGATCTCTGAATTGCTGTGCTGAATTATTAAAATGACCATTTTACCATTATGTTTTATTTTTTATTGAATTCAAGTGTTTGTTTAGAAAATAACCTAATAAATTTCTTAAATAGGTATCAAAAAAATATAAATAACATATAAAATCCAAATTTAACATAAATTTAAAATTAAACACAAATCCAAATCAAACATAAATAGTTTTAAATCCACCCAATCATACTAAAATCCAAATAAGATCCTATAAATTTAAATTTAGCCCAATTGATTCGCAATCTGATCACGCAAACTATCCATGTATTCATTGCCTTCTGAACCCCATTCCATATCGTTTATATTTTGGCCATCATTCTCTCCCCCTTATGTGTGACTATTGTTCTCCTCGAACGCCATAAATAACTCATCATGAATATCGCATTTCTTTATGAAATTATGGACTGCAAAACAAGCGACGACTATATCTCTTTGCACTGAAAATGGAAAAGGAGTCATTCGCTTTAGGATTGGGAATTTCGCCTTCAAAACATCGTATCCACGTTTAATAACATTTCTGAGTTGTGCATGTGCATGATTGAATTTTTCTTCCTTAGTTAACGGACGTCGCCTTCGATAATCAGATAACCAATATCTCGTGTTGCTATAAGGAGCCATAAATCCACGAGTGTTGGTGTATGCAGCATCGCAAATGTAATATTTATCTATAAACATGAGTGAATGAAGTATTATGTATAGAAATTTAAAATTCTATTTTATAATAAATTTGAAAAGAATTGAACAAACCTGGAGGAGGGAATGGAAAGCCTGAAGTCGGGTTAAATGCAACTTCTTTCAAAACTCGTGAATCATGTGTTATGCCCTCGCACCCGGCCCATACGAATGTGAATATCATATCAAAATCACAAATTCCTAACACATTTTGAAAGCATTCACCTTTTCCTCTTCCCCTGTAGCGAGTTTGTTGATCAGCAAGCATGACTGCATGTACAAGAGTTCCATCTAACGCACCTATTGTTCCAGGAAATATTTCTTTTAGCCTACGATGTCTCTCTGAGGAATTGACAGTTGCATTTGAATTCGTTGGCACTATAACTTCTTTTGCAAAAATCATCATTGCATTTAGCACCTCATGAAAGCATCTATGAACAGTTTTTGTAGAGTGTTGAAACCTTCGTTTGATAATCCTGAATCGTTTATTATGTGCTATAGTTGTCAATAACATATCAATCTTTTCTTCAACGCTTATATGTCTACTACTTTGCAACCAATTGTTTCGTCTAAAATGATAGCATAAAAGTAGATACGCTTCACGAGAAAGACGCATCAGGACATGACATTGTGTAGAAGTTCCATGTAACAATTCTTGTGTATGTTGATGACCGCTCATTTCCGAATCGTTATCAATTTCCCTTCCAATTCTATTGGATGCTAGATTCAACCAATAGCAACATAGTAAAATGAAAAATGCAATTTCTTCATCCGAATCCATAAGCAATCTGTTATTTTGAAAATGCATAACAATTATGTTAACATATAACATAAAAATTCATCCAAAAACATCAAGTCATTCATGTCATATAAAAATCTAGTTCAAACCAAAGATCAAGTAATACAAAACATTAAGTCAAAACATCTAGTTATCCAAAAAAAACATCAAACCATTCAAAACATGTAGTCATTCAAAACATCTACTTATAAAAAAACAAAAAACCATCGACTCAATCAAAACTTAACGAAACATTCCATAATGTGCTCCAATAGTCTTGACCTAATTCTCACAAATAGCTGGATCAATGGTTAACCACACATGCCTCTTATCCGCACCTTCACCAAAAAGAGCAACAATAGTAGTGTATCTTGGGTCAAATATTCCCCATCCTAACTTCTCCAACTTTTCCATACACGCTCCCAAATTTGAAGAAGTTTGTTTTTCCACAAATATCTTAGCAACTGTTGCAATATCTTCCCCGATTTCAAGCAATCTTGAATTCGCTGCATCTTTACCTTATATTTACCCTTATCTTTACTTTTATTTTGACTCTTTGCCGAATCTGTAGTCTTTTGTTTTTTTGATGGAGCGGAGGACTCTTCACTGAGAACTATAGTTTCTTGTTGAGTGCAGTCAATGTCGTCAAAGTCATGCAAACTATATTGACTTGAATCTTGAGTAGGACAGGGAATGGTAGAAGTTGGCCCCCAACTATGAATGATTGTCGCAGTCGCGCCTTCAAACAACTGTGTGCAAAGTTCGGGGTACGGTAGTAGCGTGCGTCTCAAAGAATCCACATGTTTGTTTAACTGTTTGGAAAAAAAATATTTTATTATTTAAACATGATAATATAGTTTTTATAACTAAACAAATTACCTTCGATTCTAGTTCTCATTCTTCTTTGGAAAGATTGAAGGTGTTTGTTGTTGGATTATACACATTACCGGTTTTGTTTTTTAACTTCAAAAAGGCACCAAACTTTGACTTTAGGTAGTCATAGCGGTTCTTCATTTGTTTTTGGTCAGCAATAAAATTATGTTCAATTTTTAATGTTTCAGCTACATTCCTCCAAGATAGTGCTTTCAAACTACTCCCTTCACGTCCATTGATTGTAACTCCACGTAAACAAGCTTCTAGAAACGTTTTCTCTACACCTTCAACCTTCCAACTAATCCTATCCTTCTTTTCTCCCATTTCTTTGATCAATTCAACAAAAAAATGCATGTTTTAGCAACAAGTTAAACATTAGAAATACACATTTTCAACAACAATTTACGCAAACAAAGGCATATTTTCAACGACTTCTTCAACAAAACAAATGCACATTTTCAACAACTGCTTCAACAAAAAAGACATAATTAGAAAAACTAATGCATATTTCATGATAACAGCAAGATTGAACATTAAAAGTTGTGTATAAAAAATCAACCAAAACATCAAAAATTCAAAATCAACATTTTATCATATCCATTGAACACATTCAAATTCAATCTTATATCATCAAAATCGAGCATATAACATATAAAATCGAGCATATAACATCATAAAGCTTGAGGTCTTTGGGTCCAGATCTAAAGTATCAACACGAGAAGAGGCCATTTACTCCATGCATCATTCCAAAAAGTCCACAAAGAAACCTTATCTCCAAGATTTACACCAAGGACTGAGAAAGGAACGAATGATTACCTCAAATGAAGTCTCTGAGCTCAGAAATCACTGGATTAGCACCTTCTTTGGTCTCCTCTTGCCTTGGTCCTCTTCTATAAGCAAAACACCCACAAATAATCAAGGATCTTCCTCTTCTCTCTCACAAAACGCTCAAAGACTCTTTAGGGTTCTTCTCTGGGGTTGGTGGCCGCAAATGACGGCCATAAGCCCCCTTAAATAAGTCTCATACCGTGGAAATTAGGGTTTCATTAAACAGCGTCGACTCGCCGAGTCCACTTTTGGACTCGCCGAGTCCGGACGCGAACCCGCGCCCATAACCGCGATCATACTCGGTGAGTTTGGACTCCACCTCGCCGAGTCTCCTCACAAATCACCAACAAAATACAAAATAACTAATACCTGGAAATCCGGGTTGTTACAATTCTCCTCGACTAGAACTAGACTTCGCCTTTGAAGTCACGCTCTGCAAATAACTCTGGATGCTGCTCACGCATCATACGCTCCGGTTCCCAAGTCATCTCGGACCCCTTCCGATGTTGCCACTGAACCAAAACCAAGGGTACCTCCTTGCTCCTCAGAACCTTGACCTTCCGGTCCACACTTGTGACTGGTCTCTCTACGTAGTTCAGGCTCGCATCCACCTGAATGTCCTCTAATGGCACTACCACTGACTCATCAGCTATACACTTCCGTAAATGTGACACGTGGAAAGTGTCGTGAATCTGCCCCAACTCTGCTGGCAATTCTAAACGATAGGCTACCCTGCCAACCCTCGCGACCACCCGGAATGGACCAAAATATCGGGGCCCCAACTTACCCCTCTTCCTGTTCACTCCTTTCCAAGGAGAGACCTTCAGGAGCACAAAGTCGCCAACTTGGAACTCAAGCTAGGATCGACGCCTGTTCGCATAACTCTTCTAGCGACTCTGAGCGGTCAACAACCTCTGCCTGACCTGCTATATCTACTCTGACGTCTGAAGCACGATCTCTGTACTTCCTATCACACGTTGCCCTACCTTTCCCCAGCAAATGGGGTCCGATATTTCCTTCCCTACAACAACACAAGGGTGGCATACCGATGCACTAATGATGGCTGTTGATGTAGGAAAACTCTGCCACGAGCAATTACAGGCCACAATTCCCCCTCCGAAATCTAATACACATGCCTGAAGCATATCCTCGAGCGTCTGAATCGTTCGCTCGTTCCGAAGTGTCCACACACATCACCTATGGCAAACTCTAGCTCATTTCTCATATTCATCTTCGATACTGATCACCAGGTTAGCTGTTGGCCCCACAGCTGAACCCCCAAGGGTCACACATAACATGATCCAAAATATCTCACTAACTTCCTCCCCGTGACTACTATCACGGCCCAGCAACACGCAAGTCAAGAAATTCCCTTTTTCTCATAAAAGTAAAATTCCAACCGAAGATCGACTCAACTCTAACCTCGGACGTCTGCTGCACATATTCTCCTGCACGCCTTGCTGACCCTTCCCGATAGAGACGGAGACCCCGGTCTCGCCCCGGTTTAACCACTGGCTCCATAAACTCAACATTAGGGCTACTCAAGCCTAAAACTTTTTTGCATCATGAACTCATTGGAGAACACTCCATCATCATAATCTCTAGCTAACTAGTGGGCACTATGGCTTCTCGCAACATTACGAAAGCCCCTGACTAGTGATAATACGGCTCCCCGTAGTATCACAATGCCAACTAACTAGTGAGTACTACGGCTCCCCGTAGTACCACGACTCCCTTCCTCTGACTTGTGAGTACTAAGGCACCCCGTAGCATCACAACACGCTCTGACTGGTGAATACAACGGCTCCTCGTAGCATCACTACTCTCTCTTTCTCTCTCTCTCTCTCTCTCTCTCTCTCTGACGTGTGAGTACTACGGCTCCTCGTACCATCACAACTCCCTCTGACTGGTGAATACTACGGCTCCCCGTAGCTTCACCCTATACTCTCATTCTCATTACAATACCACACTAAGCTCACTACTCCTGCACCGAAGACTATCATAGGTAGTTACACACACACTTGCCCTGATATGTATTACAGACTCTGGCGGCAACCGCCATAACACAGAACCTACCTCTGCGGAGGTCCACTTCCTTAAATAGTCCCTCTTGATGATAATACATGAAGGGCTCCCATTGGAACCGTAGATACATGATACATCACTCGCCGACTTAAACCCAAGACTCTAAATAACTCCGAAATTGGGACGCTAAACAGGGAAATCACGGACACCATAACAGAGCATCACAATGTCCTGCCCCTACCACTGATTCCCGCACTCCCAACACCATACACATACATCAATACATTTCCTCTGAATCCCAAAATAATTTCCTATTTTACTCAATGCGCAAGCCAGTGCATCCAAGCACTCAATTGGAATACAAGGAAGGCGCTAACCCTTCAGAACACACTGATGATCCTCCGAAACCCTTTCCACTACTGCTCAAAATCCAAGAAAGAATACACATCCCAGCCCGGGAGTTGGCTACTCAACAATCCTCCACCCATTTTTTAACCTAGAAGTTCTCAACCGCCCATACCATCATTACGAGTCTTCCACTTGAAACGACTCTGGCCACCACCAGATTCCTGACCATTGACCTCCTGCCACGGAGACACCCATCATTTTCTCAAACATATACCACATGCATTATCCCATCCTGTACCTTTCCTTGATCACCAATGACCCTGATCTCATGAACTCAAGTCACAGGTTTCTGTATCCAGCCCCTAACCGCTCTTGCACAAATCTCTGGTTCTCTCAATAAACCACCCGGTTATCCCCCACTTAGGGTTTGAACCATCACTATCTGACACATCAACAATCTCATGAACTATTTTCACTAGCAATAACGCACCTGCCCCTGGAAAGTGCTACGCAACGCCCGATAATCCCTTTTAAGGAAATCAATCGATCTCATATACTCTGAACCTCAGATGAAATCCTCAAGAACTTCTCGTCACGACTGCCTCTAGTCGTTCCAAGTCTTGTACCAATCCAAAACCAAACCACTCAGTTGTCCAATAATATCACTGGCCCATAGACTAGACCACGAAATCATCATACTCCCCCACATCGACTCATCAACCGACGTTCCATCACATGGATCTTCCCAAGAACAGGGACCCACTCCCATATTCAATACCAAATATAGATAGAAAAACCGTTGCACTGATAAATTCGACTGGACTCCCCACTGATACCTCTACAATACGCCCTACTATACTCAATAGGTGTAACGTGATCCTCGACTATCTCAGCCCCAAATGACTATCTGCTCATAGTAAATCACTACCTCGCGGCACACATGCTACCTGATACTCTGATGGAAAATCATCCTCAATGACAACCTGCAGGGTTTACCCCCAAACCCAAAACTTAAACATCTTGCCTCTCATGTTTCGTACACGAACATAAATAGCACCACCCATGTCATAGAAGGTGACATCTCCTCTATCGACTGATTGCTCAACTCAAACCGAAATTTTCCCTCCCTCTGGCTCCTTACCAAAATACTCTGAAAGGCTCTCGACCTCCCTCTCAAGGGACGTCTCTTTGAACTCAATCATGGTCCATTGGCCTAAGGCCCATAGCATCCAATCTCTACCTTATCAATCATGACCGGATAACCGAAGAACCACGAGCATCATTCACTACGAACCATGGTACTCGTCCCATGACATTTCTTCTCAATATGCTCCGATGTTTGATACACGAACCGTAACTTCACTCCTCAATCCTCTCCGATGTATGGTACTCGAACCATAACATCACTCCTCAATCCGCTCCGATGTATGGTACTCGAACCATAACATCACTCCTCGATCCGCTTCGATGTATGGTACTCGAACCATGACATTTCTTCTCAATATGCTCTGATGTATGATACACGAACCGTAACTTCACTCCTCAATCCGCTCTGATGTATGGTACTCGAACCATAACATCACTCCTCAATCCGCTCCGATGTATGGTACTCGAACCATAACATCACTCCTCAATCCGCTCCGATGTATGGTACTCGAACCATAACATCACTCCTCGATCCGCTCCGATGTATGGTACTCGAACCATAACATCATTCCTCAATCCGCTCCGATGCATGGTACTCGAACCATAACATCATTCCTTAATCCGCTCCGATGCATGGTACCTGAACCATAGCATCACTCCTCCATCTGTTCTGATGTATGGTACTCGAACCATAACATCACTCCTCTATCTGCCCCGATGTATGGTACTCGAACCATAACATCACTCCTCCATCTGCTCCGATGTATGGTACTCGAACCATAACATCACTCCTCCATCTGCTCCGATGTATGATACTCGAACCATAACATCACTCCTCCATCTGCTCCGATGTATGGTACTCGAACCATAACATCACTCCTCATTCTGCTCATTAGAACCTTCAGAATACTCCCTGTATCAAGTATGGGTCCTCTGCTTTCAGTAGTACGGGCCTATACTACCTGCCACATCTACCCATACTTTCCACACGGACTATCCCGGAGCTCCTAAGTAGCTGCTCGACCTTCTCGTTCATCATTTCCGTCGCGCGTGTTCACTCCCCAGCGAAATTCTCTACTCTGCCAGCACACTCATCTGGCTAAGGTTACTCCCTAGGCTCTTCCTAGATTCCCACACTTCTCTGCCATCAGCCAATGAAGAGCTCCTAATGATGCCATCCATCTACCTCCTAAATATCGTCATATTCGCTTGGTAGCTAACTCCCATTATCGAGAGTTCCACAAAGCATGAAGCAAGCAGCATTCGAGCATCGAAGAATACATAGGACTCACTCTGGGTGATAACTCCACTTGCTCTGCTCATCCTCGAAGGTACCACCGGACTCTGCAACTCTTCCCCACGCGGGTTCTAACTATTCTTTCGCTAAGTACCACGGTACTCATCTAGGTATCTCCCCTAGATTACTCCTCTACTCAAATCCCCTAAAGGATTCCAACTAAATATTCTCACTCATCACATACTCAAAAGCACATCGCATATAACAGCAATTCCTAGGCTAAGGCATCAGAAATCAAGCCACTCTAGTCCTAACATATGAAATACCTAGCCTGTCTCTAGCATGCAATAATATCTCATAAAGTGCATCATAAATATCTCATAACACAAAAGTAATGGTATTTTGGGAAATCACCGTTCGAGCTCTGGCTGATTGCACACACTGCTCTTTCTCGCTTTCTCTTTGAACTCTTATTCACTTTAGAAAATTATTTCTTTGAAAACTTTTCTTACTTCCTCAGTTTGAGTCCAGATTTACCCGAAGGTGCGTTCGAATCCCTCAAACCAAGGCTCTGATACCAAATTGTAACGCCGTAAATTTCAAAACAAATTTTCATTTAAATATAATGGTTTAATTCTT
Organism: Lactuca sativa; assembly: GCF_002870075.4. Lineage (NCBI taxonomy): Eukaryota > Viridiplantae > Streptophyta > Magnoliopsida > Asterales > Asteraceae > Lactuca > Lactuca sativa. The sequence continues at coordinate 73,651,368 of NC_056623.2, read as the reverse complement.
AAAAACACTTTTCTTAAAATCTCATTCATGATCAAATTACAAAACATAACTCCATTTTCACTTGCATAATAAACCAGGATCCTCGAAATATAACTCTTTCGCTGGTGTGTACAATCAAGTCGGTGCCGTCCCGTGATCCTGTGAGAAACCTGAAACACATAACACAAAACATTGTAAGTATGAAGCTTAGTAAGTTCCCCAAAATACCACATATAACACATATTAGCCACTCGGGCTATAACTCTATGGGTCCGTGCACCCAAACTCTGTGAACCCTCAGGTTCTAACTCTGGGAACCTTCCGGTTCTAACTCTGTAACCATGCACAACATAAATCACATAGAAATAATGGAGTACAACACATAACATACATAGCATACAAATACTCTGTCACATAACTCTAGTTACCTACTCAAGGTAAAGTATAGTGAGAAGACTCACCTGGCAAGCAGGAAGCAGATATCCTCACGCTTGCATTCCGAATTTGCCACCATCTATCACATAAGGCAAATGCTCTCATGAACATAACTCTCTAGACTAGACTCTATCCTCTCTTGGCATCCTCTCAAGGGTAAAAGACCATTTTACCCCCTTCTTGGCCTAAAGGCCACATTGTTGACCAACCCTAAAAGTCAACAAAAGTCAACGGTTAAACTTTGACCCAACTCGCCGAGTGCACTCCGGTGACTCGGCGAGTACACACATGTCCACTAACTCTTTAGGATCCTCTCTCGACACGTCGAGTGTTTTCCTAACTCGACGGGTTCCACCTGGCATGAGTCGCGGGGCCACCACGACTCAACTCGCCGAGTCTCAATAACAACTCGACGAGTTCCGGCTTGACTCAGCCCACCCGTCAACCCTCTCTGACTCTCCCTGACTCACTGAGTCAACCCCTTAACTCGGCAAGACCACTCGCTGAGTGGTTATGGACAATCTTCATGCTACTCGCCGAGTCTGTTCTTCAGACTCGGCGAGTCTATGCCATGCATCAACTCAAACTCAATCCTGAGGTTAGATCCATTCCAATAACTCATAGATCCAGTCCTTCCAAGCTCATACATCACGTAAAGTTACTATCTTGGTGCTCATGCAAAGGTTCAAAGGCCTTATTTGAAGATATGGTCTCTAGAATTCTATTCTAAGCTCATGGCCTCCATTAACACTCATAAAGCTTGAGGGAAAAGGGTCTCTAGACCTCTTTGGGTCCAGATCTAAAGCATCAACATGAGAAGAGGCCATTTACTCCATGGATCATTCCAAAAAGGCCACAAAGAAACCCTATCTCTAAGATTTACACCAAGGACTGAGAAAGGAACGAATGATTACCTCAAATGAAGTCTCTAAGCTCAGAAATCACTGGATTAGCACCTTCTTTGGTCTCCTCTTGCCTTGGTCCTCTTCTATAAGCAAAACACCCACAAATAAGCCGCAAATGACGACCATAAGCCCCCTTAAATAACCCCCTTAAATAAGTCTCTCTCTCTCTCTCTCTCTCTCTCTCTAGAACCGCACTCTAGCCCCGGAACCCCCCGAAAAGCCTAGGGAACCTCCCTAGCACGAGGCGAAAGCCCCAGAGTGCTCGACGTCTCCGAGAAGAAGAGCTTTTCGGCTCGGGAACGCTGCTCCAAGCAAAGCCCGGTTTTCTATAAAACCCGCTGTAAGTGAGCTACGCCTACGCTATTTTTAGTATATCGTTTATTTAATTATAGTAACGTTTATATAATAGTAATAATAGCTAGACTATTAATTAGTCTCTAAAAATAATAGACTAAACTCTAGTGGTAATAATACTAGGTTTCGTCGAAGGAAATTATTTTTAAGAAGCGAAGTGCTGTCTAAGTTCGGAATCACCACCTTTTCAAGTGAGTGCATAGTCTCTTTCATGAACATGATTTTAATACAAGTATTAATTAAAGTATTAAATATATGTTAAAGGGTTAAATATTTGTTGAAGAGTTGATGTGTGAGTGCATAGTCCCTTTCATGAACATGATTTTAATATAAGTATTGATTGAAGTATTAAATATATGTTTATGTGCAAATTATTTGATGTTGCCTGAGATACTTGTTAAAGAACATACCTGATTATATATGTTGATTTAGGATAAAGAGTAAATCTAAATTAATTATGAGGAATATTGGGTAGTGTTTTCTTACAAGTACGAGTGAATTATACTCAGAGAATAAAACCTTAGTATATGTCATTGATCCGGGAGCATGGATTAGACATAGTCATTGTCCCTAGTCCGAGAGTATCGATTAGGTAAAGTCGTTCATTTCTGATCCGGGAGTATGGATTAGGTAAAACGGCTAATCTTAGGTCCGTGAGTATGGATAATCTTGTTGTGAGGATTGACGGGGTGGGATAAGAGTTGTTTATATATATATGGTGAAATTGTATATTTTGTGAGTTTTAAACTATATATATGGTATAACATTGTGGGATTGAAATCCTTATGTACTCACCAGGTTTCCCAACCTGACCCACTCAGATTTATATCACAGGTGTTGATATGAAGTCACATTACACTGAGAGGTTAAGGAGATATCAATCACTAGTGATAATGAATGTAAGTTCTGTTTATGCTTATGTTTCTGTATTGACGATGACATCCCAAATGTTTAAAAATGAATAAAAATACTTTTTTTCGAAAGTGCTTTGATAACGTATTTATCATGTTTTACTGGGAACAAATTCCGCAACATTTTTATTAAAAGAGGTACTCTGATTTTTATAAAGCATAAACAAAATCGGTCTTTTTTGGCCGTGAAAATGGAGATCTCACAGATGTTGAAAGCGTTTTGGCTATCACTAAATCCATCTTTCTTCTTATAAAGTTTTGTGATGGTGAAGGCCCTAAAATGGGTTAGTTTTATGAGAGGATGGATAATATGATGAGGGAATCAAAGATATAATGCAAGAAAGTATTTATGCTAGTTATTACCAACAAGTTGAGAAAATAATTTTAACTAGGTGGGAAAAGATGAGTATCCCACTACATTGTTTGGGGTTTGCATTAAACCCACAATTTTATGATTGGCAATATCTTCAAAAAAATGGCACTCGGTGGTATGCAAAGGAAACCACCAAATCTAGACAAACAGGTTATGCAAGGTGTAATGGAATCCTTCAATAGATTTTCTAAAAATGAAGAGGAGGGACGATTGTTACGTGAGCAGTTCGTAACATTCCATATGAAGAAAGGTATCTACTTTATGGCAGAAACACAAACAGATGCTTTGACAATGGGTCCATAGATTGGTGGCCAACCTATGGAGTAGGGGTGTGTATGGGGCGGTTTGGTTCAGTTATTGGTCAAAACCGAACCATAACCATTATGATTGGTTAATGCATTTTGGTAGCCGTTGGGTATGGTTAATATTGGTTATGGTTAATGGCTTTTGTCAGTTAACGATTTTGGTTAATGGTTAATATTGGTTAACCATAATTTTCAAAATAATATAAATGGTAAAAATATATTGGCATAACAATTGAAAAGATAATACAAAAAAGTCATTGGCCCCAATGCTTGTAACCTAACTTATAGTAACATAATAAAATGCATACCTTCGGTACTCAGAGTAAGATAACACATAGTCACATTCAAAATAAAAAACATTCATTAAAAATATAAAACATTAAACAAAATTAACATTAATAATTTCATATATTGATAATTGATATTAACATTAAAATAAAGCCAAATATTCATACACGTCCAATGCGATTAAATCAAAAACTATAAAATAAAATAGGCAAACATTCATATTATGTGTTATCTGGATAAAGAAAATCCAATCACTCATATACATTCATTGTGATTAAGTCAAAAGCAGTAAATAAAAAAATCTGAAATTTTTTTAAAAAAATACATTCTTAATATTTCACAAAGTCAAGAAGAACCAAAAACTTAACGTATCTAGAAGTCTTGATTATAAAGTCAAAAAATCCTCCGAACAGGACTATAAAGTCAAAATAATCTTCGCTTAGGATCAACGATTTGAGAAGCCTCCGATTAGGATTATGAGTGTGAAGATTAAACTAATTGTAAATAATGTTTACAAATTGTAGAATTAATCAATTAGAAATTACAACATTAATCAATAATATAACTGAATGCATGATTGGAAGATTGTGTTTGTTTGCGTGATCAGCCTTTGATGGTTTAATTGCTCGTTCGTCTCCTGATAAGTGAGGATTAATAAATTAGATTTTAAAATTTCAATGGCTCTTAAATAAGTTTGACTATATTATTTTATATATAATCTATAATTTTTATATATTAAAATATAAAGTTAGCGATTCGGTTAATAATGGTTCGGTTAACCTATAAAACCATAACCGAATTGTTAGTTGTCGGTTAACAAAAATTAGAAACCGAACCAACGGTTTTTAAAATGGTTCGGTTATATCAGTTAATTTGGTTTTGGTTCGGTTTTTCGGTTAGTATGCCCACCCCTAGGGAATACGTATAATATATACCAATACATACACGAATGGGCCTAACCTAAATGAATCTCATGGGCTAGCTATGGGCTACCACTACATACATACAATATATACCAATACAATATCTTCCTTGAGTTATCAATTGGAGAATGCATACAATATATAATAATACAAACACGAATGGGCCTAACCTAAATGAATATCATGGGCTACAACTACATACATACACACTAGAGTACATGTACACCACTAACACTGATCATCTTCAACCTCCACAAGATAAGTCTCCTGCTCCTTCGGAAGAATGGACCTGTTTGGATTCCATTATTAAATCTTGGATTTATAGCACACACACTCTCTCTCTCTCTCTCTCTCTCTCTTTCTCTCTCAATCTCTCCTTCACATGATCTTGAAGAAGAAAACTACTGCTTTCGGGGTCCGACAAAGCCTTAAACCATTATTTAGAGACAAACATGGATTCGAAAGGCATATAACTTGATAATGAAATCCATAGCATCTCAATCGGTTACTCCTCTATTATCGATTAATGCACTCGCATCAAGTCTCTTGTGGGTTTACTCGACAACATTGAAAATTCGGTCCCGAAAAAGAATCCCGTTGCTTACACCTTCAACGGTATATCTCTGAAGTTTCATTATATTGCTACAACCATTTATCATCGTCTGCATCTGATTATAATCACTCCTCTTCATCGACGATACTTGCTAACGATGGTTCAACGCAACATCCCACCACCTACGATTTTTTTTAATATATCAGTCGTGGTGGAGGTCGGAATGGTCATTGTGGCCGAGGAGGCAAAACTTGTGGCTGCTTTGGTGGTGGACAACGCTGACACCTTATGGGTGGGTGTTCGATTGGTTCCTCTACCTAGTGTGCAACAACAGCGGTCGGGCCTACTCAAGAGCCCGACTACAAACAACAGGCCAACAATATTTAGCAGCCCATCAACATTGTAGACCTTTTCCAACAGGCCTGCAACAAAATCATTTTTTGGCCCGTCTACCACCTCCAACCCACAACAACAAGCCTATATAAGCACACCTCAAGCCCAATAGACACCATTGATCAATCCATCAGCGCATAATGTGGCCCAACAGCCCACTACTATTCCGCAAGTGTTTCACACAAATGGAATCGTCGTCGTTGACGTCTCTGGTAATGGAGGAGTAGCTAACGCTAACGTTGAAACTGAGCGGCAAGGAATACACCATCAGAATGTGCGCCGACGACTCCGTTGGTGAACTAAAACAACGCAAATGCCAACTGACCAACGTACTCCCCAAACGTTAAAAACTTCTTTAACTTAAAATTTTATCTGAACTCGCAGATGATTCAACCCTTCTCTCCGGTCTACCTATCAAATCTTCTCCCAAAATGACAATGATCGGTACTGTTAAAGATCATATAATCGTGGATCAAGCTGATGCTCCAAAGATTGTTGCTGATTTTGAAATCGGAGACATTAAAGACAAAGAGGTCAACAAGCAGAAACTAACACCCCGCTCCCAAGTTCAACTTAAGGAGAGAAAAGAAAGGAAATGGGTGGAAATGAGAGTAAAGGAAGAGAGATTGATGCTCCTGAGTTTCATTATTAAAGGAAGGAAGTGGAAGGAAATGGAAGGATCACTTTCCCTCCTAACTTTCCTTCTGATTTGGGAGGATTTGAAAAGAAAGAATAAAATGTTTAACTTTGCTTCCATTTCTCTCCAACTCGGGAGCACAAAAGACAAATTTGTTTTCCTTTCTTTTCTCTTCTTTTCTCTCCTTACCTTCTTTTCTCTTCTCTTCTTTATTTGCTTCTAACTTAGAGCGGGGTGTAAGGCGACGTGTTGATCAATATAAGATTGAATTCCAAAATCCAAACCCGCTTGAGCTCATGAGCCCTTGTCTTCTTGAGTTCTTATCATTCGTTTATGCAGAGTATGACAGCATCATATAGTCTTCAACAAGCATGAAATGGGTTGAATTGAAAATGGGACGGCTGGGAGTACCGTTTTGATGAAATCGTATAATTTTCCCCTGGGCTATACCTTTCATTAATACATAGATAATAACACGTTAACATTCAAGAGGTTCCTAAAAATTCCGGAATTTAGGAAAGTTGTAGAGGCCAAAGAGGAAACACACACACACACACAAAAAGTCAAATCATAGAGGATAAAAGTAATGAGTGTTATTTTGTAGAATAGGTGGTGGAGAATCATGCAAGTGACATGAGAAAGTGGAGGATTTGAGTAAAGGTTAGGAAAATGGAAAGGCTGAAGAAGGTTATTGTTTTTGGATGAGAAACATACATACAAGCCATTCGATGAAATGCCTGAGGCAATTAAGGTATTCTCATTCCATCTTACTTTACCTGAATTATGAGTTGATTATATGGAATACTTGAACATCTAATCTATTTTCTTTAGGCTTGCTTAACAGGATCACCATTTTGAACTTATGAGACACAAGCTGACTTTGCTTTACCACTCAGTTATTGGCAAATGAATGTGGTATCCAACTATCCATCGTAACCATAAAAACTTCCAACTAAATTTGCCCTTATTTTGAAGTATAGCATTCAATGTGACCCCTTTAATAAAGTTTATTTCTTGGAATGTTTTGAATCATGTTTATGCAAAAATTGCAGATTTTAGAGGCATTGCTTCCAAAGGGTATAATAGTCCCTTCATCTTTTGAGACTTTGGGCCATATCAATTATCATCCACTTAAACTTGAGGGATCAACATCTTCCATAGAAGAATCTTACAACAAAAATTGTTTTGGACAAAAACAAGCCAAAAATACAAACAGTTGTCAACATGATTGATTCTATCTATAATGACTTTAGAACCATGCCACTAGAATTTTTGGCTGGAAATCATTCTCTTGGGACAAGATTAGTATAAATTGGACTTCATTTTCATGTTCATTTGAAAACACTATAAGTTTTCTTTCTGAAAACTGATCAATAAACAATTGAATCGTTAAATTTAACCACTCAACTTTAAAAATTTTAAATGACTATTTTACCTTTGGAATGAAACTTGGAAAAGCAATATACCATAGAGATCAATTTTACAAATTTATCTTATCTTTTAATCAAAGGTTATAACTTTAGTGTAAATATACAAGATGATCCCTGTTCTTTTTTATTTTTACTCAAAGGTTATAACTTAATGAACTAACAGATAATTAAAATCATAGTTGAATTACATACATTGTCAAACTGGAGGAGTTTGATTGATTGAGAATTGAGATCAGGTGATGGGGTTTTAAATATTTCATGAATTTTTTATTATTATTAATTGTTAACCAAGTAATGTACCCAAGTTTATAACCTAGTCCCTATTCTAATAATTGAATAGGTTTAATTTCCTATTGACAAGTATCATACTATTAGAATTCCTCATTAATATCATATGTACCTATCATGCCACTTATCAACTTATTAATATCAATTTTAAATTTCTCACTCTAATTACATTAAATTAATAATTGATTCTCAATTTTTGAATTTAAAATTTAAAATTTTCACTTTAACTATATTAAATTAATAACATTAGATTAAAAAAATAAAATAAAATTAATACAGATTATAAGGTGATATACCTTCATTCATTTATTTAAATCAATGATTATAGTTTTATATAACTAAAAAAATATCTCTTCAGTAATAACTTATTTACAATAATTGATTAATAATTTTGAGTTTTTAATATAAAAATTTAAATAATTTTATAACCATAGTTCTCACGGGTTATAAACTACTATATAATATACATGACTTTCATACTATATATCACAACCCCAAATCTAAGGTTGTTACTAGTTACCAATAGCTTACATCATAAGAGTCTATGATCATGCCTTCATAAATGGAAAACCTTAACAAACGAACTGTTACTAAGTAATAAATCAAAAATATTACACTGAAAGTCTACTCAAACAGAATCTTATACGTACTATACACATACTACATGGTAAAACATACAGAAATCCCATTAAGGTCTCCAACAAGTTCTCCATATCCTTTGAATTTTAAGCCATGATACCTCCTGAGACACATGTTAAGTTAAGTTCATTGCTAGGAAGTTCACAGTTTTCTATCTATAGAAAATATTTCATCAAACAATAGTAATATGAGCATCTCAAAAACCGTGGTTATATTATTGATTACATACAACCTACTTTAAGCATGTAGTATCTCAAATAACATTTTTCTCGTAGATAATATTAATGAACTTGTTATAAACAATAACCATGCTTAAACATAGACTGGTATCACATAATTAACTACTGGACTCGACACATAACTTATCCTGGATACAATTGAAAGATGTATTCATTAATATTTTTAAATTGACTATGTTAATAAGACTTTATTTGCTAAAATGCATATTTGACTTAACATATACCTTAACTGAAGTTGATGAATGACAAAAAAAAACAGCAAGTAATTGTTGATAATACAAAGTTGAGATGTATGCCAGTTAGTCTCACAAATATATTGTTACGATTACTTTAATTTAATTAAGAAATATATAGAAGCATTGTATTGTTTTGGATGACATGCCGAAAACATTTTCTATTTGGTTGATACCACATGCACATAACAAACTATTATCTTGAAAAATAGCTTCAAGTAATTTAACGAATTATTATACCTTGGTTTCTCCTAGTGTTACGAAGAGGCCTTACCCATGTGTCCTTCCTCTTTGTGATCTGATGACTATACCTTGTATGAAGATTGTTCCCGATAGCAATCCCAACAACCAACCCACTTCCAACTCCACAAAATACGATGATCCAATCAATTGTTTCGGTTGGGAAGAGAGATTCAGACACACTGCTTGTTGGTGGAAGTCTTGACACATTTGGATGATCCTGACATTCCTTGGATAAAGGTCGTCCACACAATCGGGGATTCCCGATGTAGGAGTTGTTATCAAATGTATCAAACTGTTTTCCTTGTGGTATGCGCCCCTGTAGACGGTTGAATGACACATTGAAGATGGAAAGGAAACCGAGTTGCACCAACTGTTGAGGAATTTCCCCAGATAGGTGGTTTCGAGAGAGATCCAAAGCTTCAAGATTCTTTAGGTGCCCCAAAGATGGCAGGACACGTCCAGTAAAATGATTGTTGGAAAGATTGAGTGATTGAAGGCCTCGAAGATGTTGGAGTGATTGTGGGATTTCTCCTTCAAAATGGTTACAAGAGAGATCAATGGACATATCTATGGTTAAAATTAGATCGTAGTCTATTCTGACACCTTTGTGTGTTAATGTCATTGAGTATGCCCAATCTAATTTGACATGTTTGGAGGATATATTTGTTTCCATAACAGATGATATGCCAAGATTTCCAGAGCTCATGGCATGCAATGTTTGAAAGTAATTTTGGTCCAACTGACCACTGAAACGGTTGTTAGAGAGGTCTATGATCCGCAACATAGGGAACCGTGAGGAAGCAGCAGTGGAACCGTCAATTGGACCATGTAGTTTGTTGGACCGCAAAACCAGAACTTGCAGTCTGGGAAGAGTTCCCAACCAAGAAGGAAAGACATCATGAAAAGAGTTATCTTCAAGAGAGAGAAACTCTAAGTGTGTACAATTCATCAGTGATCTTGGCAGTTGACCGATGAATCTATTTTCGCTCAAATCAAGGTGGTTCAACAGGCTTCCGGACATAAAAGCATTCATCATTTTTCCATGGAAGTTGTTTCGTTTCAGATACAAAGCAATCAACGAATTGCTTAAGATACCTAAACATGAAGGAAGTGTTCCACTCATGTTGTTAAATGACAAATCTAACAGTTGAAGATATTTCAATTCACATATCGATGCTAGTATTTCTCCTGTGAGGTTATTATGTAAGACAGAATACATAACTGTGGTTTTTGGTGGAATTGGTAGTTGTCCTCGTAACTGATTATCATTGATAAAAATTACTTCTAAATTTGTCCATGGGAGAAAATGAGGATGCTGATCAAAGCCAGTGATGGAGTTGTGTGCAAGTTCAAGAAACTCTAATGTTTCCCGGCTATTGTTCCAGATCTACACCGGTACCAGCCCATCAATTTTGTTGCGCTCAAGAAGTAAGGTATCCATTTTATTTTGGAAGCGTAAAAAGGCAGGAAATTCCTTCAAGTTTCATGATGATAGTCCTAACTTATGGAATTCTGGTAAAGTGGTATTGGTGTAGTTGTTGGTGACTACTAATGATATCATGTTATAACCTAAGGCTAATGCTTGAAGTTTGTTGAGTCCTAGGAACATGTCGAGTTCTACCCTACCACTGAAATTGTTTCCACCTAGGTTAAGATACTCAAGATTTTTGAAGTTGGAAAATGTGTTTGGAATTGGTCCTTGCAATTGATTCATCTGAAGATTTAAATATGTTAGTTGGGTGAGGTTGAACAACCAGGTTGGTATACCACCAGCAAGAGAATTTCTTGGCATTCCTACCTCACTAAGTTTGGTTAGGTTGGATAGAAAGAGTGGGATTTCTCCGTTTATGTTCATATCAGACAGATAGAGTTCACTAAGTTTAGTCAGCTTTCCTAGCCAATTGGGAAAGCGTCCTTTCTGAAATCTGTTACCATTAAGTTCTAAAAGATCGAGCTTCAAAAGACTTGCCAATGAAGGAACTGAGCCTGTGAAGTGATTTTCACCAAGACCCAAGTAAGTGAGTTGCGTCATGTTAGAGAGTGAACGAGGTATACGCCCCGAGAAAGAGCATCCGGTAAGGGACAAGACAGTCAGATGGTTAAGGTGGCTTAGGGATTCTGGTACAATCCCAATGAAACCTGTGAAATCTAGTATCACTTCTTCAAGTAAGCTGATGTTATGAAATATAGGAAAGGAACCTGTGAGGTCGGTATTGTCTGCCAAATTAACAACTTGCAACTTTGGCAGCTGAAGTATGGCTGCAGGGAATTCATTCCTAACCGAACAATCTCTTAGTACGCCTTGCCACAGTCTCCTGAAGAACCTGAAAAACATTAAACCACAACTATAAGCCCGAAAGCTTAGTGAGATACCCTCAAAATACCAACCACGTATACGCCCTTCCAGGCTGCGACCTTCCGGTCCAAAACATATAAAACATACATAACATAACAGAACATAGAACAGCCATGCATATCGGGTCTACTGTGTGACTGGTCCGCCGTATCGAGCCTTCAGTCCATCGGATCCATCCTCCAGGTCTAGTCGTGTCCTTTGAGTCTACAGTGGGGTTCGTCCGCCCGCATCGGGCCTTCAACCCACCTGGTCCACTCTCTGAGTCTACAGTGTGACTGGTCCGCCCGCATCGGGCCTTCAGTCGGCCTGGTCCACTCTCCGAGCCTCGGCACGTCTGGTCCGCCCTCGTGGGGCCTACAGCCTATCCGGACCGCTCGCTGGGCCTTCGGAACAACCGGTCCGCCCTGGGTAACTTGGCCTACAGCACAAAGCAGGACCCGCCTCAACCCATCTCCAGTCCAAACAACCATGTGCACAAAACATAAAATCATATAACAGTCATATCCAACAAACCGAACAAACAGATCACATAGCATATCATTACCCTACCCAGGTTACCGACCTAACCGGTCACTAGCATAGCATCACTTTATATATATATATATATATATATATATATATATATATATATATATATATATATATATATATATATATATATATATCGGGGAACTGACGTTAACAAGGTCTCCTAGCATGTACCATCCTAGCTACCAGGATGCAGACACATCAAACAATAGCATAATAACCATATCTGAATCTCAATCCAATAAAGGGCCGGCCTTGGTGCCTTAGACCTTGTTGATATAGTGAGGATAACTCACCTCGAAACTGTCGGCTGAAAAGATAAGATCCCGCTGCTCCGAACTCTGACACGAACTCCTCCACTGAACATCAAAACATACAACTCAATAAATACCCTTAATTACCAAAATACCCCTGGAAGACAACTGGTCAACCATGGACAAGTCAAAGTGAACCCCTGACTGACCCTACTCGCCGAGTCAACCCGATGACTCGCCGAGTCCATATGCTCAGAACTTCCTTCAATCAGCGACCCAACTCGCCGAGTCACCCCAAGACTCGTCGAGTCCAACAACTCTGAGTCCACTCACACCAAACTCACCGAGTCATCCCTTGACTCACCGATTCATCGACTCAACCAGAAATATTGGGACTTCCTCGACAAGACTCGTCGAGTCCAAATGGACTCGTCGAGTCCAAGGCCATCTTCAACCTACTCGCCGAGTTGTTCTTCCAACCCGTCGAGTTCTAGGCCATCTTCAAGCAACTCGTCGAGTCCACCCATGTGACTCGTCGAGTACCACCGGTCTGAATCCATACATAAGCATCTCAGGCCATGCAATTGATCCAAAACATAGATCCAACCTCCTACAATCCATCCATCACGTAAAGTGGCAAACTTTACGTGAATCTAACGAGATCTAAGCCATATTCACCTTAAAACCAAGGTTTGGGACATGGTAGCTTCATTAACAACACAAGAATAGGGGCTTTAATGCTCTTAAGGTCTTCTCCACTCCAGATCTGAGGTAGCAACCTCAGATCCATCCTCCAACATCAAAATGCCACACAACCAAGCACCCCACACAACCCCAAAATGAGAAACTAGGAAGATACAGCCCAAGAACGAAAGTATTGCCTCCAAAAGATGCCTCAATAGCAACCAAACTCGAATCCAAGCAAAGCCCTTTGATCCAAGCCACTTCTCCTTCAAGATTTCTTCAATCAACACCTCTCCAAGCTCTAATTTGCTCCACAATTGGACTCTCCACGAATTTAGGGTTTCTAGAACTCAAGGGGGAATAAGGGAGGCTGTGGAGGGGTATAATGCTCTTTATATAGGGCTCAACCCCGAAAATTAGGGTTTTCTCCATACAGCACCTACTCGCCGAGTCCATCCTTGGGACTCGCCGAGTAGGCCACTTGACACGCGACCATGACCGCGACCTGACTCGCCGAGTCTATCCATGGACTCGCCGAGTCATCCTCTAAAACTTACACTTTTAGCCCTTCAACTCTACTCTTGCGATTCCGGGATGTTACAATTCTCCCCCACTTAGATTAGGCTTCGTCCTCGAAGCCTACGGCATCTCATCTTCAAATTACTTCCCACGACGCGCCACCTGACCTTGACCGAACCAAGTCCCTCAAGGTACAATCATAGAAACCAGAAGCTCACTTTCTCCTTCAATACGGTGTCCCCACCACCTACTCAAACCGGGCACCAACTGTACCCTCCGATAACCACACTCAACAACCGAGAATTACCCATGATGCCTTACTGCTCCAATTCTCATCTTTCACTTGACTCATATGGCTATAAAGCCACGGACCATCGGATCCCCGATCCGAATTCCACTCTACCCATCCCATGACAACCGAAAGACCCATTCTTCCATTCCGGAGCAACTCCCCCGAGTTCTCCTCTCGCAGTCACACACACATGTTGATCTCGTTCTAGCACCCTCAGGTTTGGATAACCTGATACACTGATGATATCCTCAAACATCCTTCCAGGATGAACCGCTGATACATACCCAAGATCCTGATCAGAATCTCACTGAGAGTCCAAGACTCTTTCTCTTTATCCCTTCCAAACCCCTCTCCCTGGCTCTACGCCGCGGTATTCCTCCGCGCCCAAAGCAACATATCAAGTCGAATGAGCTTTTATTCAACCGCCACAACACACTACTCAAAGACCATCGACGGACCACTCCAACCATAACTCTACACTGCCGCTTTCACTTCCGTGAATTCGCACTCCCTTTTTGGAATTTCATTCCTCCCTCTTTCCTTACCAAGGAAACCACTTGTCCGCCCAGTCACCATGACAGGCACTATGGTGCTCATCCCACGCTACACTACCTCTTTAAAGCGTACCCGCCATCCATGCATCACCACTACGCTGACTCTAATCGCAGGGACTTTCAAGCCCATGCACTACCTTCACTGCTCAAAATTGCTACCCGGGGCCAGACCTCCCAATGTAATCCCACTGCAACATACGCAACCCATAACCTCGAACCGATCCAACAATACTCGCAGAGTCTTCAGCATGACTGGACCGCCTCCCCAGGCCTTCAGCCAATCTGGACCACTCTCAGGACCTTCAGCCAATCTGACTGGACCGTCCTCCGAGCCTTCGGCCTGACTGGTACACCTACCGGCCTTCAGTCTATCCGGACCGCTCAACTAACATTCATCATTCCGAACTATCCCTTCGGGAAATCCTCCCGTGCATACCGTTCTAGCCCTCTAGGGGTTCCAAACTCTATCTCCATCATACATCCTCGATCCCGGCCCGCTCCCATGCCTTCCACAATCAACTGCTCTAGGTCTGTATTCCGCCCCGTATGCCTGATACTCACCCATACGAGCCTGCTCCCGACTGATAGAATTATCGCTGAATTTCCCCAAGCAGCTAGACAACCTCTCAGACCCAACGATCATCCGGAGAATCTCCAATTCTCCCCCACTTAAGATACTGACAATAAATCACCGGTCGTCATCACCGATCTCCCAAAGTAACCTTGCAGAAAATCCACACTTACACGCAAAATGTTTCTCACCAACGCCAACAACTTTCATAAAAATGATGTTCCCACACTGAACAACCCACTCGAAAGGAATCCAATCTTCAAATATCCATTCCTCAGACTGTAGAATCTACCCGGCCTTCAAACCAACGCCATATCCGCCACTAATCCTCACAAGGATAATCAATGATAGCTCGAAGTACAAATCCATAACCAACCAACGAAACTAGTAGATAACAATACTCTACAACAATCATAAATAATCAAAACAACAGAGAGAAACATACCCGCAGCAGCAAGCTGAAAAACACGACCCTAATCCCTCGGGGGCTCCGCTCCACCCTGACCTCCACCTGTGATCCTCAACGTAGCCGGTGCTGGAGCCTGCACCGGTCCTGCAACAAGCCGTGGACAGTTGACCTTCACATGTCCAACCTGATGACAATGATAACATATCCTCAAATCCCGAACCGGCACTGACTGCCTACAATCCCTCGCATAGTGTCCCTCCTTTCCGCACTTGCGGCATGCTCCACCGGACCGACAAACCCCGGCATGACCCCTTCCATACTTTCCACAGACGTGGCTACCCTGATCTCCCATCCTGGAATCAACGGTCTTAGACCGTTTCGTCGCCGGCTGCGACTGAACCGGAGCTTGCCTCAGCTCACGCATTTGTAACTCAATCTCTAACTCACGCCGCCTGGCGGCCTCCTGCAACTCCAGCAAAGTCTCGCACCTCTGCGCAGACACAAACTGTTTGATATCTCTCTTTAGCATACTCAGATATCGGGACATCTGAGCCTGCTCCGAAGCGAACTCAGGGCAAAACATCGCCCTCTCAGTAAACATCCTGGTGATTTCCGTCACCGACTCCGAATCCTGTTTCAGCTCCAAGAACTCCTGAGCCAGCCTCTCCCTCTCGACCTGCGGAACATAACGAGTGCTGAACATCTCTCTGAACCGATCCCATGAAATCGCGGCTCTCTGCGCATCCGAGTACGACCCCGTGGTCAATCTCCACCAATCCTTTGCCCCGAGCCTTAACAGGTTCAGAGCACACCTCACCCTCTGATCAGCAGGGCATGAACACGTGAAGAAACATCCCTCCACATCTGATAACCATCTCATAGCAACGATCGGATCCTGAACTCCATCAAAAGTGGGAGGCTTCGTATTATCGAAGTCCCGATACTGAAAACCTCTACTAGCTCCTCCCCCTGCCGCTGCTACAGCTGTTGTAGCCGCCGCGGCAGCCGTCTCCGTGAGAGCCGCATAGCGCTCATCAAAATACTCCACCATGGCGGTCTTGATCGACCCAAACAACTCTGCCAGCTCAGCCCGAAACAATGCAGCAACCTCATCATGCAGGATCTCACGAATCCTCGCATCCAACTCGTGCGTACTCATCTGACTGACAACCTCTGGCTGTACAGACCCACCCGGAACTCCCTCTCCTGCTCCTGATCCTGACCCGGATCCACTCCCAGCGTGCCCTGAAATCTCCATACTGAAAATAAAACACCAAATCTCAGACATATCCCACTATCCCGGGAACCAGCTCTCACCCCAACCCTAGAGGTCATGGTTTCCCTGATACGCGTATGAGTCCGTGCTTTTAGTAGTACAGGCCCATACTACCTTCCACACCTACCCATATTTGTATGAAGTACTTCCACAACACCCTAGCGACATACATAACAACGCTCTATCCTCACAACCAGAGGAACACTAGAAATCTCTCACAAGGAACCCTAGGCTAGCAGGCATCATACATCAGGCAACTCATCAAGAAACCCTGAAAATCTCTAGCCTAACTCTAGCATGCTGTTCTATCAATTATCAATAAAACAATTGTCATGTATGGTATTTTGGGGCTACTTACTGGCTCCGGCTGATCGTACCTCCGCGTCCTCCTTTACCTATTTTGAAAACCATTTTTAAATTCTCTTTTGAAAACCCTCCTCGATTTGAGACTGGAGTCACACAAGTGTTCGTCCAATTCACTCAAACCAAGGCTCTGATACCAACTTGTAACATCCGAAAAATACAACCAATTTAAATTTTTCAAAACAACCCGATTTTCATTAAAATGTTTACAAAAAGGTTTTAATTACAAGTCATTAGAGTATTCCCAGAATCACATTGCTACAAAATCATGAGGAGCGGTACGATCGCGCCTTCGCCTTGCCACAGTCTCCTGAAGAACCTGAAAACCATTAAACCACAATTGTAAGCCCGAAAGCTTAGTGAGATACCCCCAAAATACCAACCACGTATACGCCCTTCCAGGCTGCGACCTTCCGGTCCAAAACATATAAAACATACATAGCATAACAGAACATAGAACAACCATGCATATCGGGTCTACTGTGTGACTGGTCCGCCGTATCGGGCCTTTAGTCCATCGGATCCATCCTCCAGGTCTAGTCGTGTCCTTCGAGTCTACAGTGGGGTTGGTCCGCCTGCATCGGGCCTTCAACCCACCTGGTCCACTCTCTGAGTCTACAGTGTGACGGGTCCGCCCGCATCGGGCCTTCAGTCGTCCTGGTCCACTCTCCGAGCCTCGGCACGTCTGGTCCGCCCTCGTGGGGCCTACAGCCTATCCGGACCGCTCGCTGGGCCTTCGGAACAACCGGTCCGCCCTGGGTATCTTGGCCTACAACACAAAGCAGGACCCGCCTCAACCCATCTCCAGTCCAAACAACCATGTGCACAAAACATACAATCATATAACAGTCATATCCAACAAACCGAACAAACAGATCACATAGCATATCATTACCCTACCCAGGTTACCGACCTAACCGATCACTAGCATAGGATCACTTATATATATATATATATATATATATATATATATATATATATATATATATATATATATATATATATATATATATATATATATATATATATATATATCTGGGAACTGACCTTAACAAGGTCTCCTAGCATGTACCATCCTAGCTACCAGGATGCAGACACATCAAACAATAGCATAATAACCATATCCGAATCTCAATCCAATAAAGGGCCGGCCTTGGTGCCTTAGACCCTGTTGATATAGCGAGGATAACTCACCTCGAAACTGTCGGCTGAAAAGATAAGATCCCGCTGCTCCGAACTCTGACACGAACTCCTCCACTGAACATCAAAACATACAACTCAATAAATACCCTTAATTACCAAAATACCCCTGGAAGACAACTGGTCAACCATGGACAAGTCAAAGTGAACCCCTGATTGACCCTACTCGCCGAGTCAACCCGATGACTCGCCGAGTCCATATGCTCAGAACTTCCTTCAATCAGCGACCCAACTCGCCGAGTCACCCCAAGACTCGTCGAGTCCAACAACTCTGAGTCCACTCACACCCAACTCACCGAGTCATCCCTTGACTCACCGATTCATCGACTCAACCAGAAATATTGGGACTTCCTCGACAAGACTCGTCGAGTCCAAATGGACTCGTCGAGTCCAAGGCCATCTTCAACCTACTCGCCGAGTTGTTCTTCCAACCCGTCGAGTTCTAGGCCATCTTCAAGCAACTCGTCGAGTCCACCCATGTGACTCGTCGAGTACCACCGGTCTGAATCCATACAGAAGCATCTCAGGCCATGCAATTGATCCAAAACATAGATCCAACCTCCTACAATCCATCCATCACGTAAAGTGGCAAACTTTACGTGAATCTAACGAGATCTAAGCCATATTCACCTTAAAACCAAGGTTTGGGACATGGTAGCTTCATTAACAACACAAGAATAGGGGCTTTAATGCTCTTAAGGTCTTCTCCACTCCAGATCTGAGGTAGCAACCTCAGATCCATCCTCCAACATCAAAATGCCACACAACCAAGCACCCCACACAACCCCAAAATGAGAAACTAGGAAGATACAGCCCAAGAACGAAAGTATTGCCTCCAAAAGATGCCTCAATAGCAACCAAACTCGAATCCAAGCAAAGCCCTTTGATCCAAGCCACTTCTCCTTCAAGATTTCTTCAATCAACACCTCTCCAAGCTCTAATTTGCTCCACAATTGGACTCTCCACGAATTTAGGGTTTCTAGAACTCAAGGGGGAATAAGGGAGGCTGTGGAGGGGTATAATGCTCTTTATATAGGGCTCAACCCCGAAAATTAGGGTTTTCTCCATACAGCACCTACTCGCCGAGTCCATCCTTGGGACTCGCCGAGTAGGCCACTTGACACGCGACCATGACCGCGACCTGACTCGCCGAGTCTATCCATGGACTCGCCGAGTCATCCTCTAAAACTTACACTTTTAGCCCTTCAACTCTACTCTTGCGATTCCGGGATGTTACAATTCTCCCCCACTTAGATTAGGCTTCGTCCTCGAAGCCTACGGCATCTCATCTTCAAATTACTTCCCACGACGCGCCACCTGACCTTGACCGAACCAAGTCCCTCAAGGTACAATCATAGAAACCAGAAGCTCACTTTCTCCTTCAATACGGTGTCCCCACCACCTACTCAAACCGGGCACCAACTGTACCCTCCGATAACCACACTCAACAACCGAGAATTACCCATGATGCCTTACTGCTCGAATTCTCATCTTTCACTTGACTCATATGGCTATAAAGCCACGGACCATCGGATCCCCGATCCGAATTCCACTCTACCCATCCCATGACAACCGAAAGACCCATTCTTCCATTCCGGAGCAACTCCCCCGAGTTCTCCTCTCGCAGTCACACACACATGTTGATCTCGTTCTAGCACCCTTAGGTTTGGATAACCTGATACACTGATGATATCCTCAAACATCCTTCCAGGATGAACCGCTGATACATACCCAAGATCCTGATCAGAATCTCACTGAGAGTCCAAGACTCTTTCTCTTTATCCCTTCCAAACCCCTCTCCCTGGCTCTACGCCGCGGTATTCCTCCGCGCCCAAAGCAACATATCAAGTCGAATGAGCTTTTATTCAACCGCCACAACACACTACTCAAAGACCATCGACGGACCACTCCAACCATAACTCTACACTGCCGCTTTCACTTCCGTGAATTCGCACTCCCTTTTTGGAATTTCATTCCTCCCTCTTTCCTTACCAAGGAAACCACTTGTCCGCCCAGTCACCATGACAGGCACTATGGTGCTCATCCCACGCTACACTACCTCTTTAAAGCGTACCCGCCATCCATGCATCACCACTACGCTGACTCTAATCGCAGGGACTTTCAAGCCCATGCACTACCTTCACTGCTCAAAATTGCTACCCGGGGCCAGACCTCCCAATGTAATCCCACTGCAACATACGCAACCCATAACCTCGAACCGATCCAACAATACTCGCAGAGTCTTCAGCATGACTGGACCGCCTCCCCAGGCCTTCAGCCAATCTGGACCACTCTCAGGACCTTCAGCCAATCTGACTGGACCGTCCTCCGAGCCTTCGGCCTGACTGGTACACCTACCGGCCTTCAGTCTATCCGGACCGCTCAACTAACATTCATCATTCCGAACTATCCCTTCGGGAAATCCTCCCGTGCATACCGTTCTAGCCCTCTAGGGGTTCCAAACTCTATCTCCATCATACATCCTCGATCCCGGCCCGCTCCCATGCCTTCCACAATCAACTGCTCTAGGTCTGTATTCCGCCCCGTATGCCTGATACTCACCCATACGAGCCTGCTCCCGACTGATAGAATTATCGCTGAATTTCCCCAAGCAGCTAGACAACCTCTCAGACCCAACGATCATCCGGAGAATCTCCAATTCTCCCCCACTTAAGATACTGACAATAAATCACCGGTCGTCATCACCGATCTCCCAAAGTAACCTTGCAGAAAATCCACACTTACACGCAAAATGTTTCTCACCAACGCCAACAACTTTCATAAAAATGATGTTCCCACACTGAACAACCCACTCGAAAGGAATCCAATCTTCAAATATCCATTCCTCAGACTGTAGAATCTACCCGGCCTTCAAACCAACGCCATATCCGCCACTAATCCTCACAAGGATAATCAATGATAGCTCGAAGTACAAATCCATAACCAACCAACGAAACTAGTAGATAACAATACTCTACAACAATCATAAATAATCAAAACAACAGAGAGAAACATACCCGCAGCAGCAAGCTGAAAAACACGACCCTAATCCCTCGGGGGCTCCGCTCCACCCTGACCTCCACCTGTGATCCTCAACGTAGCCGGTGCTGGAGCCTGCACCGGTCCTGCAACAAGCCGTGGACAGTTGACCTTCACATGTCCAACCTGATGACAATGATAACATATCCTCAAATCCCGAACCGGCACTGACTGCCTACAATCCCTCGCATAGTGTCCCTCCTTTCCGCACTTGCGGCATGCTCCACCGGACCGACAAACCCCGGCATGACCCCTTCCATACTTTCCACAGACGTGGCTACCCTGATCTCCCATCCTGGAATCAACGGTCTTAGACCGTTTCGTCGCCGGCTGCGACTGAACCGGAGCTTGCCTCAGCTCACGCATTTGTAACTCAATCTCTAACTCACGCCGCCTGGCGGCCTCCTGCAACTCCAGCAAAGTCTCGCACCTCTGCGCAGACACAAACTGTTTGATATCTCTCTTTAGCATACTCAGATATCGGGACATCTGAGCCTGCTCCGAAGCGAACTCAGGGCAAAACATCGCCCTCTCAGTAAACATCCTGGTGATTTCCGTCACCGACTCCGAATCCTGTTTCAGCTCCAAGAACTCCTGAGCCAGCCTCTCCCTCTCGACCTGCGGAACATAACGAGTGCTGAACATCTCTCTGAACCGATCCCATGAAATCGCGGCTCTCTGCGCATCCGAGTACGACCCCGTGGTCAATCTCCACCAATCCTTTGCCCCGAGCCTTAACAGGTTCAGAGCACACCTCACCCTCTGATCAGCAGGGCATGAACACGTGAAGAAACATCCCTCCACATCTGATAACCATCTCATAGCAACGATCGGATCCTGAACTCCATCAAAAGTGGGAGGCTTCGTATTATCGAAGTCCCGATACTGAAAACCTCTACTAGCTCCTCCCCCTGCCGCTGCTACAGCTGTTGTAGCCGCCGCGGCAGCCGTCTCCGTGAGAGCCGCATAGCGCTCATCAAAATACTCCACCATGGCGGTCTTGATCGAACCAAACAACTCTGCCAGCTCAGCCCGAAACAATGCAGCAACCTCATCATGCAGGATCTCACGAATCCTCGCATCCAACTCGTGCGTACTCATCTGACTGACAACCTCTGGATGTACAGACCCACCCGGAACTCCCTCTCCTGCTCCTGATCCTGACCCGGATCCACTCCCAGCGTGCCCTGAAATCTCCATACTGAAAATAAAACACCAAATCTCAGACATATCCCACTATCCCGGGAACCAGCTCTCACCCCAACCCTAGAGGTCATGGTTTCCCTGATACGCGTATGAGTCCGTGCTTTTAGTAGTACAGGCCCATACTACCTTCCACACCTACCCATATTTGTATGAAGTACTTCCACAACACCCTAGCGACATACATAACAACGCTCTATCCTCACAACCAGAGGAACACTAGAAATCTCTCACAAGGAACCCTAGGCTAGCAGGCATCATACATCAGGCAACTCATCAAGAAACCCTGAAAATCCCTAGCCTAACTCTAGCATGCTGTTCTATCAATTATCAATAAAACAATTGTCATGTATGGTATTTTGGGGCTACTTACTGGCTCCGGCTGATCGTACCTCCGCGTCCTCCTTTACCTATTTTGAAAACCATTTTTAAATTCTCTTTTGAAAACCCTCCTCGATTTGAGACTGGAGTCACACAAGTGTTCGTCCAATTCACTCAAACCAAGGCTCTGATACCAACTTGTAACATCCGAAAAATACAACCAATTTAAATTTTTCAAAACAACCCGATTTTCATTAAAATGTTTACAAAAAGGTTTTAATTACAAGTCATTAGAGTATTCCCAGAATCACATTGCTACAAAATCATGAGGAGCGGTACGATCGCGCCTTCGCCTTGCCACAGTCTCCTGAAGAACCTGAAAACCATTAAACCACAATTGTAAGCCCGAAAGCTTAGTGAGATACCCCCAAAATACCAACCACGTATACGCCCTTCCAGGCTGCGACCTTCCGGTCCAAAACATATAAAACATACATAGCATAACAGAACATAGAACAACCATGCATATCGGGTCTACTGTGTGACTGGTCCGCCGTATCGGGCCTTTAGTCCATCGGATCCATCCTCCAGGTCTAGTCGTGTCCTTCGAGTCTACAGTGGGGTTGGTCCGCCTGCATCGGGCCTTCAACCCACCTGGTCCACTCTCTGAGTCTACAGTGTGACGGGTCCGCCCGCATCGGGCCTTCAGTCGTCCTGGTCCACTCTCCGAGCCTCGGCACGTCTGGTCCGCCCTCGTGGGGCCTACAGCCTATCCGGACCGCTCGCTGGGCCTTCGGAACAACCGGTCCGCCCTGGGTATCTTGGCCTACAACACAAAGCAGGACCCGCCTCAACCCATCTCCAGTCCAAACAACCATGTGCACAAAACATACAATCATATAACAGTCATATCCAACAAACCGAACAAACAGATCACATAGCATATCATTACCCTACCCAGGTTACCGACCTAACCGATCACTAGCATAGGATCACTTTATATATATATATATATATATATATATATATATATATATATATCTGGGAACTGACCTTAACAAGGTCTCCTAGCATGTACCATCCTAGCTACCAGGATGCAGACACATCAAACAATAGCATAATAACCATATCCGAATCTCAATCCAATAAAGGGCCGGCCTTGGTGCCTTAGACCCTGTTGATATAGCGAGGATAACTCACCTCGAAACTGTCGGCTGAAAAGATAAGATCCCGCTGCTCCGAACTCTGACACGAACTCCTCCACTGAACATCAAAACATACAACTCAATAAATACCCTTAATTACCAAAATACCCCTGGAAGACAACTGGTCAACCATGGACAAGTCAAAGTGAACCCCTGATTGACCCTACTCGCCGAGTCAACCCGATGACTCGCCGAGTCCATATGCTCAGAACTTCCTTCAATCAGCGACCCAACTCGCCGAGTCACCCCAAGACTCGTCGAGTCCAACAACTCTGAGTCCACTCACACCCAACTCACCGAGTCATCCCTTGACTCACCGATTCATCGACTCAACCAGAAATATTGGGACTTCCTCGACAAGACTCGTCGAGTCCAAATGGACTCGTCGAGTCCAAGGCCATCTTCAACCTACTCGCCGAGTTGTTCTTCCAACCCGTCGAGTTCTAGGCCATCTTCAAGCAACTCGTCGAGTCCACCCATGTGACTCGTCGAGTACCACCGGTCTGAATCCATACAGAAGCATCTCAGGCCATGCAATTGATCCAAAACATAGATCCAACCTCCTACAATCCATCCATCACGTAAAGTGGCAAACTTTACGTGAATCTAACGAGATCTAAGCCATATTCACCTTAAAACCAAGGTTTGGGACATGGTAGCTTCATTAACAACACAAGAATAGGGGCTTTAATGCTCTTAAGGTCTTCTCCACTCCAGATCTGAGGTAGCAACCTCAGATCCATCCTCCAACATCAAAATGCCACACAACCAAGCACCCCACACAACCCCAAAATGAGAAACTAGGAAGATACAGCCCAAGAACGAAAGTATTGCCTCCAAAAGATGCCTCAATAGCAACCAAACTCGAATCCAAGCAAAGCCCTTTGATCCAAGCCACTTCTCCTTCAAGATTTCTTCAATCAACACCTCTCCAAGCTCTAATTTGCTCCACAATTGGACTCTCCACGAATTTAGGGTTTCTAGAACTCAAGGGGGAATAAGGGAGGCTGTGGAGGGGTATAATGCTCTTTATATAGGGCTCAACCCCGAAAATTAGGGTTTTCTCCATACAGCACCTACTCGCCGAGTCCATCCTTGGGACTCGCCGAGTAGGCCACTTGACACGCGACCATGACCGCGACCTGACTCGCCGAGTCTATCCATGGACTCGCCGAGTCATCCTCTAAAACTTACACTTTTAGCCCTTCAACTCTACTCTTGCGATTCCGGGATGTTACAATTCTCCCCCACTTAGATTAGGCTTCGTCCTCGAAGCCTACGGCATCTCATCTTCAAATTACTTCCCACGACGCGCCACCTGACCTTGACCGAACCAAGTCCCTCAAGGTACAATCATAGAAACCAGAAGCTCACTTTCTCCTTCAATACGGTGTCCCCACCACCTACTCAAACCGGGCACCAACTGTACCCTCCGATAACCACACTCAACAACCGAGAATTACCCATGATGCCTTACTGCTCGAATTCTCATCTTTCACTTGACTCATATGGCTATAAAGCCACGGACCATCGGATCCCCGATCCGAATTCCACTCTACCCATCCCATGACAACCGAAAGACCCATTCTTCCATTCCGGAGCAACTCCCCCGAGTTCTCCTCTCGCAGTCACACACACATGTTGATCTCGTTCTAGCACCCTTAGGTTTGGATAACCTGATACACTGATGATATCCTCAAACATCCTTCCAGGATGAACCGCTGATACATACCCAAGATCCTGATCAGAATCTCACTGAGAGTCCAAGACTCTTTCTCTTTATCCCTTCCAAACCCCTCTCCCTGGCTCTACGCCGCGGTATTCCTCCGCGCCCAAAGCAACATATCAAGTCGAATGAGCTTTTATTCAACCGCCACAACACACTACTCAAAGACCATCGACGGACCACTCCAACCATAACTCTACACTGCCGCTTTCACTTCCGTGAATTCGCACTCCCTTTTTGGAATTTCATTCCTCCCTCTTTCCTTACCAAGGAAACCACTTGTCCGCCCAGTCACCATGACAGGCACTATGGTGCTCATCCCACGCTACACTACCTCTTTAAAGCGTACCCGCCATCCATGCATCACCACTACGCTGACTCTAATCGCAGGGACTTTCAAGCCCATGCACTACCTTCACTGCTCAAAATTGCTACCCGGGGCCAGACCTCCCAATGTAATCCCACTGCAACATACGCAACCCATAACCTCGAACCGATCCAACAATACTCGCAGAGTCTTCAGCATGACTGG
Organism: Lactuca sativa; assembly: GCF_002870075.4. Taxonomy (NCBI): domain Eukaryota; kingdom Viridiplantae; phylum Streptophyta; class Magnoliopsida; order Asterales; family Asteraceae; genus Lactuca; species Lactuca sativa. Next base: position 73,625,208 of record NC_056623.2, on the reverse strand, counting down.
ACCGCCTCCCCAGGCCTTCAGCCAATCTGGACCACTCTCAGGACCTTCAGCCAATCTGACTGGACCGTCCTCCGAGCCTTCGGCCTGACTGGTACACCTACCGGCCTTCAGTCTATCCGGACCGCTCAACTAACATTCATCATTCCGAACTATCCCTTCGGGAAATCCTCCCGTGCATACCGTTCTAGCCCTCTAGGGGTTCCAAACTCTATCTCCATCATACATCCTCGATCCCGGCCCGCTCCCATGCCTTCCACAATCAACTGCTCTAGGTCTGTATTCCGCCCCGTATGCCTGATACTCACCCATACGAGCCTGCTCCCGACTGATAGAATTATCGCTGAATTTCCCCAAGCAGCTAGACAACCTCTCAGACCCAACGATCATCCGGAGAATCTCCAATTCTCCCCCACTTAAGATACTGACAATAAATCACCGGTCGTCATCACCGATCTCCCAAAGTAACCTTGCAGAAAATCCACACTTACACGCAAAATGTTTCTCACCAACGCCAACAACTTTCATAAAAATGATGTTCCCACACTGAACAACCCACTCGAAAGGAATCCAATCTTCAAATATCCATTCCTCAGACTGTAGAATCTACCCGGCCTTCAAACCAACGCCATATCCGCCACTAATCCTCACAAGGATAATCAATGATAGCTCGAAGTACAAATCCATAACCAACCAACGAAACTAGTAGATAACAATACTCTACAACAATCATAAATAATCAAAACAACAGAGAGAAACATACCCGCAGCAGCAAGCTGAAAAACACGACCCTAATCCCTCGGGGGCTCCGCTCCACCCTGACCTCCACCTGTGATCCTCAACGTAGCCGGTGCTGGAGCCTGCACCGGTCCTGCAACAAGCCGTGGACAGTTGACCTTCACATGTCCAACCTGATGACAATGATAACATATCCTCAAATCCCGAACCGGCACTGACTGCCTACAATCCCTCGCATAGTGTCCCTCCTTTCCGCACTTGCGGCATGCTCCACCGGACCGACAAACCCCGGCATGACCCCTTCCATACTTTCCACAGACGTGGCTACCCTGATCTCCCATCCTGGAATCAACGGTCTTAGACCGTTTCGTCGCCGGCTGCGACTGAACCGGAGCTTGCCTCAGCTCACGCATTTGTAACTCAATCTCTAACTCACGCCGCCTGGCGGCCTCCTGCAACTCCAGCAAAGTCTCGCACCTCTGCGCAGACACAAACTGTTTAATATCTCTCTTTAGCATACTCAGATATCGGGACATCTGAGCCTGCTCCGAAGCGAACTCAGGGCAAAACATCGCCCTCTCAGTAAACATCCTGGTGATTTCCGTCACCGACTCCGAATCCTGTTTCAGCTCCAAGAACTCCTGAGCCAGCCTCTCCCTCTCGACCTGCGGAACATAACGAGTGCTGAACATCTCTCTGAACCGATCCCATGAAATCGCGGCTCTCTGCGCATCCGAGTACGACCCCGTGGTCAATCTCCACCAATCCTTTGCCCCGAGCCTTAACAGGTTCAGAGCACACCTCACCCTCTGATCAGCAGGGCATGAACACGTGAAGAAACATCCCTCCACATCTGATAACCATCTCATAGCAACGATCGGATCCTGAACTCCATCAAAAGTGGGAGGCTTCGTATTATCGAAGTCCCGATACTGAAAACCTCTACTAGCTCCTCCCCCTGCCGCTGCTACAGCTGTTGTAGCCGCCGCGGCAGCCGTCTCCGTGAGAGCCGCATAGCGCTCATCAAAATACTCCACCATGGCGGTCTTGATCGAACCAAACAACTCTGCCAGCTCAGCCCGAAACAATGCAGCAACCTCATCATGCAGGATCTCACGAATCCTCGCATCCAACTCGTGCGTACTCATCTGACTGACAACCTCTGGATGTACAGACCCACCCGGAACTCCCTCTCCTGCTCCTGATCCTGACCCGGATCCACTCCCAGCGTGCCCTGAAATCTCCATACTGAAAATAAAACACCAAATCTCAGACATATCCCACTATCCCGGGAACCAGCTCTCACCCCAACCCTAGAGGTCATGGTTTCCCTGATACGCGTATGAGTCCGTGCTTTTAGTAGTACAGGCCCATACTACCTTCCACACCTACCCATATTTGTATGAAGTACTTCCACAACACCCTAGCGACATACATAACAACGCTCTATCCTCACAACCAGAGGAACACTAGAAATCTCTCACAAGGAACCCTAGGCTAGCAGGCATCATACATCAGGCAACTCATCAAGAAACCCTGAAAATCCCTAGCCTAACTCTAGCATGCTGTTCTATCAATTATCAATAAAACAATTGTCATGTATGGTATTTTGGGGCTACTTACTGGCTCCGGCTGATCGTACCTCCGCGTCCTCCTTTACCTATTTTGAAAACCATTTTTAAATTCTCTTTTGAAAACCCTCCTCGATTTGAGACTGGAGTCACACAAGTGTTCGTCCAATTCACTCAAACCAAGGCTCTGATACCAACTTGTAACATCCGAAAAATACAACCAATTTAAATTTTTCAAAACAACCCGATTTTCATTAAAATGTTTACAAAAAGGTTTTAATTACAAGTCATTAGAGTATTCCCAGAATCACATTGCTACAAAATCATGAGGAGCGGTACGATCGCGCCTTCGCCTTGCCACAGTCTCCTGAAGAACCTGAAAACCATTAAACCACAATTGTAAGCCCGAAAGCTTAGTGAGATACCCCCAAAATACCAACCACGTATACGCCCTTCCAGGCTGCGACCTTCCGGTCCAAAACATATAAAACATACATAGCATAACAGAACATAGAACAACCATGCATATCGGGTCTACTGTGTGACTGGTCCGCCGTATCGGGCCTTTAGTCCATCGGATCCATCCTCCAGGTCTAGTCGTGTCCTTCGAGTCTACAGTGGGGTTGGTCCGCCTGCATCGGGCCTTCAACCCACCTGGTCCACTCTCTGAGTCTACAGTGTGACGGGTCCGCCCGCATCGGGCCTTCAGTCGTCCTGGTCCACTCTCCGAGCCTCGGCACGTCTGGTCCGCCCTCGTGGGGCCTACAGCCTATCCGGACCGCTCGCTGGGCCTTCGGAACAACCGGTCCGCCCTGGGTATCTTGGCCTACAACACAAAGCAGGACCCGCCTCAACCCATCTCCAGTCCAAACAACCATGTGCACAAAACATACAATCATATAACAGTCATATCCAACAAACCGAACAAACAGATCACATAGCATATCATTACCCTACCCAGGTTACCGACCTAACCGATCACTAGCATAGGATCACTTTATATATATATATATATATATATATATATATATATATATATATCGGGGAACTGACCTTAACAAGGTCTCCTAGCATGTACCATCCTAGCTACCAGGATGCAGACACATCAAACAATAGCATAATAACCATATCCGAATCTCAATCCAATAAAGGGCCGGCCTTGGTGCCTTAGACCCTGTTGATATAGTGAGGATAACTCACCTCGAAACTGTCGGCTGAAAAGATAAGATCCCGCTGCTCCGAACTCTGACACGAACTCCTCCACTGAACATCAAAACATACAACTCAATAAATACCCTTAATTACCAAAATACCCCTGGAAGACAACTGGTCAACCATGGACAAGTCAAAGTGAACCCCTGACTGACCCTACTCGCCGAGTCAACCCGATGACTCGCCGAGTCCATATGCTCAGAACTTCCTTCAATCAACGACCCAACTCGCCGAGTCACCCCAAGACTCGTCGAGTCCAACAACTCTGAGTCAACTCGCACCCAACTCACCGAGTCATCCCTTGACTCACCGATTCATCGACTCAACCAGAAATATTGGGACTTCCTCAACAAGACTCGCCGAGTCCAAATGGACTCGTCGAGTCCAAGGCCATCTTCAACCTACTCGCCGAGTTGTTCTTCCAACCCGTCGAGTTCTAGGCCATCTTCAAGCAACTCGTCGAGTCCACCCATGTGACTCGTCGAGTACCACCGGTCTGAATCCATACAGAAGCATCTCAGGCCATGCAATTGATCCAAAACATAGATCCAACCTCCTACAATCCATCCATCACATAAAGTGGCAAACTTTACGTGAATCTAACGAGATCTAAGCCATATTCACCTTAAAACCAAGGTTTGGGACATGGTAGCTTCATTAACAACACAAGAACAGGGGCTTTAATGCTCTTAAGGTCTTCTCCACTCCAGATCTGAGGTAGCAACCTCAGATCCATCCTCCAACATCAAAATGCCACACAACCAAGCACCCCACACAACCCCAAAATGAGAAACTAGGAAGATACAGCCAAAGAACGAAAGTATTGCCTCCAAAAGATGCCTCAATAGCAACCAAACTCGAATCCAAGCAAAGCCCTTTGATCCAAGCCACTTCTCCTTCAAGATTTCTTCAATCAACACCTCTCCAAGCTCTAATTTGCTCCATAATTGCACTCCCCACGAATTTAGGGTTTCTAGAACTCAAGGGGGAATAAGGGAGGCTGTGGAGGGGTATAATGCTCTTTATATAGGGCTCAACCCCGAAAATTAGGGTTTTCTCCATACAGCACCTACTCGCCGAGTCCATCCTTGGGACTCGCCGAGTAGGCCACTTGACACGCGACCATGACCGCGACCTGACTCGCCGAGTCTATCCATGGACTCGCCGAGTCATCCTCTAAAACTTACACTTTTAGCCCTTCAACTCTACTCTTGCGATTCCGGGATGTTACAATTCTCCCCCACTTAGATTAGGCTTCGTCCTCGAAGCCTACGGCATCTCATCTTCAAATTACTTCCCACGACGCGCCACCTGACCTTGACCGAACCAAGTCCCTCAAGGTACAATCATAGAAACCAGAAGCTCACTTTCTCCTTCAATACGGTGTCCCCACCACCTACTCAAACCGGGCACCAACTGTACCCTCCGATAACCACACTCAACAACCGAGAATTACCCATGATGCCTTACTGCTCCAATTCTCATCTTTCACTTGACTCATATGGCTATAAAGCCACGGACCATCGGATCCCCGATCCGAATTCCACTCTACCCATCCCATGACAACCGAAAGACCCATTCTTCCATTCCGGAGCAACTCCCCCGAGTTCTCCTCTCGCAGTCACACACACATGTTGATCTCGTTCTAGCACCCTCAGGTTTGGATAACCTGATACACTGATGATATCCTCAAACATCCTTCCAGGATGAACCGCTGATACATACCCAAGATCCTGATCAGAATCTCACTGAGAGTCCAAGACTCTTTCTCTTTATCCCTTCCAAACCCCTCTCCCTGGCTCTACGCCGCGGTATTCCTCCGCGCCCAAAGCAACATATCAAGTCGAATGAGCTTTTATTCAACCGCCACAACACACTACTCAAAGACCATCGACGGACCACTCCAACCATAACTCTACACTGCCGCTTTCACTTCCGTGAATTCGCACTCCCTTTTTGGAATTTCATTCCTCCCTCTTTCCTTACCAAGGAAACCACTTGTCCGCCCAGTCACCATGACAGGCACTATGGTGCTCATCCCACGCTACACTACCTCTTTAAAGCGTACCCGCCATCCATGCATCACCACTACGCTGACTCTAATCGCAGGGACTTTCAAGCCCATGCACTACCTTCACTGCTCAAAATTGCTACCCGGGGCCAGACCTCCCAATGTAATCCCACTGCAACATACGCAACCCATAACCTCGAACCGATCCAACAATACTCGCAGAGTCTTCAGCATGACTGGACCGCCTCCCCAGGCCTTCAGCCAATCTGGACCACTCTCAGGACCTTCAGCCAATCTGACTGGACCGTCCTCCGAGCCTTCGGCCTGACTGGTACACCTACCGGCCTTCAGTCTATCCGGACCGCTCAACTAACATTCATCATTCCGAACTATCCCTTCGGGAAATCCTCCCGTGCATACCGTTCTAGCCCTCTAGGGGTTCCAAACTCTATCTCCATCATACATCCTCGATCCCGGCCCGCTCCCATGCCTTCCACAATCAACTGCTCTAGGTCTGTATTCCGCCCCGTATGCCTGATACTCACCCATACGAGCCTGCTCCCGACTGATAGAATTATCGCTGAATTTCCCCAAGCAGCTAGACAACCTCTCAGACCCAACGATCATCCGGAGAATCTCCAATTCTCCCCCACTTAAGATACTGACAATAAATCACCGGTCGTCATCACCGATCTCCCAAAGTAACCTTGCAGAAAATCCACACTTACACGCAAAATGTTTCTCACCAACGCCAACAACTTTCATAAAAATGATGTTCCCACACTGAACAACCCACTCGAAAGGAATCCAATCTTCAAATATCCATTCCTCAGACTGCAGAATCTACCCGACCTTCAAACCAACGCCATATCCGCCACCAATCCTCACAAGGATAATCAATGATAGCTCGAAGTACAAATCCATAACCAACCAACGAAACTAGCAGATAACAATACTCTACAACAATCATAAATAATCAAAACAACAGAGAGAAACATACCCGCAGCAGCAAGCTGAAAAACACGACCCTAATCCCTCGGGGGCTCCGCTCCACCCTGACCTCCACCTGTGATCCTCAACGTAGCCGGTGCTGGAGCCTGCACCGGTCCTGCAGCAAGCCGTGGACAGTTGACCTTCACATGTCCAACCTGATGACAATGATAGCATATCCTCAAATCCCAAACCGGCACTGACTGCCTACAATCCCTCGCATAGTGTCCCTCCTTTCCGCACTTGCGGCATGCTCCACCGGACCGACAAACCCCGGCATGACCCCTTCCACACTTTCCACAGACGTGGCTACCCTGATCTCCCATCCTGGAATCAACGGTCTTAGACCGTTTCGTCGCCGGCTGCGACTGAACCGGAGCTTGCCTCAGCTCACGCATTTGTAACTCAATCTCTAACTCACGCCGCCTGGCGGCCTCCTGCAACTCCAGCAAAGTCTCGCACCTCTGCGCAGACACAAACTGTCTGATATCTCTCTTTAGCATACTCAGATATCGGGACATCTGAGCCTGCTCCGAAGCGAACTCAGGGCAAAACATCGCCCTCTCAGTAAACATCCTGGTGATTTCCGTCACCGACTCCGAGTCCTGTTTCAGCTCCAAGAACTCCTGAGCCAGCCTCTCCCTCTCGACCTGCGGAACATAACGAGTGCTGAACATCTCTCTGAACCGATCCCATGAAATCGCGGCTCTCTGCGCATCCGAGTACGACCCCATGGTCAATCTCCACCAATCCTTTGCCCCGAGCCTTAACAGGTTCAGAGCACACCTCACCTCTGATCAGCAGGGCATGAACACGTGAAGAAACATCCCTCCACATCTGATAACCATCTCATAGCAACGATCGGATCCTGAACTCCATCAAAAGTGGGAGGCTTCGTATTATCGAAGTCCCGATACTGAAAACCTCTACTAGCTCCTCCCCCTGCCGCTGCTACAGCTGTTGTAGCCGCCGCGGCAGCCGTCTCCGTGAGAGCCGCATAACGCTCATCAAAATACTCCACCATGGCGGTCTTGATCGACCCAAACAACTCTGGCAGCTCAGCCCGAAACAATGCAGCAACCTCATCATGCAGGATCTCACGAATCCTCGCATCCAACTCGTGCGTACTCATCTGACTGACAACCTCTGGCTGTACAGACCCACCCGGAACTCCCTCTCCTGCTCCTGATCCTGACCCGGATCCACTCCCAGCGTGCCCTGAAATCTCCATACTGAAAATAAAACACCAAATCTTAGACATATCCCACTATCCCGGGAACCAGCTCTCACCCCAACCCTAGAGGTCATGGTTTCCCTGATACGCGTATGAGTGCGTGCTTTTAGTAGTACAGGCCCATACTACCTTCCACACCTACCCATATTTGTATGAAGTACTTCCACAACACCCTAGCGACATACATAACAACGCTCTATCCTCACAACCAGAGGAACACTAGAAATCTCTCACAAGGAACCCTAGGCTAGCAGGCATCATACATCAGGCAACTCATCAAGAAACCCTGAAAATCCCTAGCCTAACTCTAGCATGCTGTTCTATCAATTATCAATAAAACAATTGTCATGTATGGTATTTTGGGGCTACTTACTGGCTCCGGCTGATCGTACCTCCGCGTCCTCCTTTACCTATTTTGAAAACCATTTTTAAATTCTCTTTTGAAAACCCTCCTCGATTTGAGACTGGAGTCACACAAGTGTTCCTCCAATTCACTCAAACCAAGGCTCTGATACCAACTTGTAACATCCGAAAAATACAACCAATTTAAATTTTTCAAAACAACCCGATTTTCATTAAAATGTTTACAAAAAGGTTTTCAATACAAGTCATTAGAGTATTCCCAGAATCACATTGCTACAAAATCATGAGGAGCGGTACGATCGCGCCTTCGCCTTGCCACAGTCTCCTGAAGAACCTGAAAAACATTAAACCACAACTGTAAGCCCGAAAGCTTAGTGAGATACCCCCAAAATACCAACCACGTATACGCCCTTCCAGGCTGCGACCTTCCGGTCCAAAACATATAAAACATACAGAACATAACAGAACATCGAACAACCATGCATATCGGGTCTACTATGTGACTGGTCCGCCGTATCGGGCCTTCAGTCCATCGGATCCATCCTCCAAGTCTAGTCATGTCCTTCGAGTCTACAGCGGGGTTGGTCCGCCTGCATCGGGCCTTCAACCCACCTGGTCCACTCTCTGAGTCTACAGTGTGACTGGTCCGCCCGCATCGGGCCTTCAGTCGGCTTGGTCTACTCTCCGAGCCTCGGCACGTCTGGTCCGCCCTCGTGGGGCCTACAGCCTATCCGGACCGCTCGCTGGGCCTTCGGAACAACCGGCCCGCCCTGGGTATCTTGGCCTACAGCACAAAGCAGGACCCGCCTCAACCCATCTCCAGTCCAAACAACCATGTGCACAAAACATACAATCATATAACAGTCATATCCAACAAACCGAACAAACAGATCACATAGCATATCATTACCCTACCCAGGTTACCGACCTAACCGGTCACTAGCATAGCATCACTTTATATATATATATATATATATATATATATATATATATATATATATATATATATATATATATATATATATATATATATATATATATATATATATATATATCGGGGAACTGACCTTAACAAGGTCTCCTAGCATGTACCATCCTAGCTACCAGGATGCAGACACATCAAACAATAGCATAATAACCATATCCGAATCTCAATCCAATAAAGGGTCGGCCTTGGTGCCTTAGACCCTGTTGATATAGTGAGGATAACTCACCTCAAAACTGTCGGCTGAAAAGATAAGATCCCGCTGCTCCGAACTCTGACACGAACTCCATCACTGAACATCAAAACATACAACTCAATAAATACCCTTAATTACCAAAATACCTCTGGAAGACAACTGGTCAACCATGGACAAGTCAAAGTCAACCCCTGACTGACCCTACTCGCCGAGTCAACCCGATGACTCGCCGAGTCCATATGCTCAGAACTTCCTTCAATCAGCGACCCAACTCGCCGAGTCACCCCAAGACTCGTCGAGTCCAACAACTCTGAGTCCACTCACACCCAACTCACCGAGTCATCCCTTGACTCACCGATTCATCGACTCAACCAGAAATATTGGGACTTCCTCGACAAGACTCGTCGAGTCCAAATGGACTCGTCGAGTCCAAGGCCATCTTCAACCTACTCGCCGAGTTGTTCTTCCAACCCGTCGAGTTCTAGGCCATCTTCAAGCAACTCGTCGAGTCCACCCATGTGACTCGTCGAGTACCACCGGTCTGAATCCATACAGAAGCATCTCAGGCCATGCAATTGATCCAAAACATAGATCCAACCTCCTACAATCCATCCATCACGTAAAGTGGCAAACTTTACGTGAATCTAACGAGATCTAAGCCATATTCACCTTAAAACCAAGGTTTGGGACATGGTAGCTTCATTAACAACACAAGAACAGGGGCTTTAATGCTCTTAAGGTCTTCTCCACTCCAGATCTGAGGTAGCAACCTCAGATCCATCCTCCAACATCAAAATGCCACACAACCAAGCACCCCACACAACCCCAAAATGAGAAACTAGGAAGATACAACCCAAGAACGAAAGTATTGCCTCCAAAAGATGCCTCAATAGCAACCAAACTCGAATCCAAGCAAAGCCCTTTGATCCAAGCCACTTCTCCTTCAAGATTTCTTCAATCAACACCTCTCCAAGCTCTAATTTGCTCCACAATTGGACTCTCCACGAATTTAGGGTTTCTAGAACTCAAGGGGGGAATAAGGGAGGCTGTGGAGGGGTATAATGCTCTTTATATAGGGCTCAACCCCGAAAATTAGGGTTTTCTCCATACAGCACCTACTCGCCGAGTCCATCCTTGGGACTCGCCGAGTAGGCCACTTGACACGCGACCATGACCGCGACCTGACTCGCCGAGTCTATCCATGGACTCGCTGAGTCATCCTCTAAAACTTACACTTTTAGCCCTTCAACTCTACTCTTGCGATTCTGGGATGTTACAAAGTATCAACACTACTAGAAAAACAGCCTTTTACGACGCTCATTGCGCGTCGTAAAAGGCTCAGACGACGCGCAAATGCGCGTCAAGGAAGGCCCTGTCATAAAGAGAGACGACGCGCTTTTGCGCGTCGTCTATAGACGACGCGCATTCACGACGCGCGTTTACGACACGCAATGCGTATCAAGGAAGGCCCTGTCATAAAGGAAGACGGCACGTATTCGCGTGTCGTAACCTTACGACGCGCGTGTTAATGACACGCAATGCGTATCAAGAAAGCCCCTGTCAAGAAAGTCCATGTCATAAATGAAGATGACACACATTCTTGCGTATCGTAAATTTAAATATTTAAAAAAATATATATTTATATATTTATTAATTTTTAAATTAAATTTGCATTTAATGTGTCATAATAGAAATAAAATACCATATACAAAAAAAAAATACAATCCATTGAATAAACTTTAATGTCATACAATTCTATTTCTTACAATATATAAATTTGCATTCATCTAATCTACTCTATGTTTCATACTAACAATTGAAATGAAGAATACAACACTTGCATTTTCAGCATCTTATCTCTTTCGGCTTGAGCTTTCTTTTCCACTTCTAACTCGAGAGCTATTCGCTTTCATCAACCCTGTAAACACAACACAAATACAAAAGGATAATTACATCAAATGCTATCCAACTTCTTCATTCTTTAAAAACAAGTGTTGCACAATATAACTTACCCTTGTTTTATCACGAATAACAAACATCAAAGTTGTTTTATGTGGACTAAATAGTCACAACAAAATTATAAAACTTACAAAAATTACCAAAATGCCCCCGAGAGATTTATAGTAAACAAAATTATAAAACTTACCAACGCTATATCCGACATCATTTTTCGCATCGAGTATGCCAGCCTGCAATTATGAGCAACATGATTTATATTTTATTAATCAAAAACTCATTTAAAAGAAATGGATTAATAATTATAAGAAAAAGTTCAACTTACGTCAATGTGACAGCTAATGGAAGTCCTAGAACCGCAACAACAACAATTGTGACCTAAAGATTCATCAAATTAGAAGAAGGGCAAAAAACGAAACTTAATAAAAATACATGAAGTAAACACTAATTGCTAAATACACACTGCAATAGTGAAAATATTGATTGCTCCATCTGCCACCTTACACCCTGACATTGAAATCTCCACTTACTGAAACCAGAATCCATGAATCTACTTAATATTATTATAAACATGGAACATGTGATGCAACTAATTCATCCATCCAGTAAGGCATTACCAACCACATAGTCCTCTCATCAATTTACTATAATAATATGATATCTTATGTGAAATACCTTTTATAAACCTGACCTGGTTAGCCTCAATAACATATTAATTAATAGTAAGTCAACATTCAACTATTATTTTGATTACTGAAGTGAAAGAGCTCACTGACATGCTAGGATTCAGAAGCCCAACACCCCAGCACCAATTTGTCATTCAAAGGATTAAGGATAAAGCCCAAACATTCAGGTCCCCACCGTATTGTTGAGAAAATTCATCAGCCCAGCTCTGCACGGGGCCCCATGACTTGCGACTCCCCCAATACTGATCCAGCTCTGCGTATCTACCATGCATGTGCTCCCTAGCCAACCCCCCATGATTATCAATCTCTAAAGAAAATAACAGACCATTCACCTGAACAAGTATTTGTTAACTTAATTTTCATGGTTTATATAACAAGTGCTCGAGGTTCATTTCTAATTTCGTCTTTAATAGCCCTGCCAAATATTTTAATCTGAATACTTAATTACCAAGCAACCTTTCACATTACAGAAAATGTGAAAGATATATACAGAGAGAGAAAGAGAGAGAGAGATAAACATGTACCAAGGGTGAAGGGGTAGTTTAGACATTTACCAGATGGGACCATACGCGTCGATTGAGTCAATATAATTCATCACAGAACAAAAATGAGTTGACTCGGTTTGCTGAAGAGCTGCAGTTGTGTGTTCCAACATTCCCTTTTAAAATGATGCATCAACAGAAGCCTCCATAAATGACTTATTTGATCAAACAACCTGAAGATATTTTAAGAAATAAAATGTTATAAAGGAAGAGATGGATGTAAGATACAACAATATCAAATAAAGAAACTAAATCTACTTCCTCCATAGCTGCAATATCTTCAACAAGAATTGGTGAAGCAACAAAATCCTTTTCATTTATTTCATCAAGTTGTTCTTCATCAAGATTTATCTAAATCAAAGAATCAGAAAGCACCATGGAAAATGTATGAGGAAAAATGATTTACTTACATTAAGTATCAGACAACTTATCTCTTAATATTATTTACAAAAGTAAAGAACTTCAATTAAAAATTTAGAAAGAACAATAATGTTTTATAAAGATACTTGATACTACTATTATTTTCAAATTCGTTTACAAATAGTATTATAAGATCTAATAAAATTATAAGTAACACTTCAAGAATTTGTCTTGATTACAGTTGTTTAAGTAAAAATCAACATAAACAACCAAAAACTTTATACAAAAAATAAAGAAGCAAAAAATGCATATCGTTTTCCATTAAAAAAACATTCCTCCTGAAAGTTTCCACAAGTGTTATAATATCTTATAATGTAAAAAACTACAAATGAAAATAAAATTTTGTTATTTTGGTGGAATAAAAATCGTTATGATAATACAATTACATACCCAAATTTGAAAATGTGAATGGATGCATATTAACATACTTTGGAATGTTCAGAATCTGCATCAAGAGCTTCTAATTGCTTAGTTGAAGAAGATCCATCAATCACTTTCTCTGTTGCACTAACTACAAAAGATTGGGATTCAGATCTTCCAGCTATAAATTTCCCTATAAAGAAAGATCAAATTACACAAGGAAAACATATATGAGGATAGATTTGTAAAAAGTTAGGACTTAATAAGTCTTTCTTTTTGTATTAAGTAATAAAAACACTCTATATATAGTTTACAGGATTGAGTTTTATCCCCATTGATCCAATCAAAACCTTAAAGAAAAAAAAAAGGACAGATTATTTCATATAGTGAATTGTTCATAAGTTTAAAAGAGTAGCATAATAGTTGAATAAGATACAATTGTATATGTGGAGATTGTTTGGATGCGAATTTAAACTGATTATCATGATTCGACTTCACAGTTAGCAGCTTATGATTTTGAATTTTTTATTATTTGATGACAAATGATCCAGATATGGAGATGTGCAGATATGAATTTGCTTTAAGAGAATTAATTATTGAGATAAATGTGGAATTACCTAACTAGCCCTAGTGGGATACACCTAATTATCTGATTATGATTCTTTGAAATCGCAATAATCACTTTGAAAACGCCCCTATGATTGTGTATTTGTTCGCATAAAAACTTGCGAACATTCAATTAAAATCGCTAACAAAATGCAATGTCAGATAGGAAAAATTAGGATTTGAAGAAAGGTAGCTCTGTATGCGAATACTATTCCACCATTAATGTCAACATAATTTATGTTTAGACTCGCGCATTCATAACATAAGCAGAATAAAACAAATCGACAAATCGAGACCTTCACTTTACAAATATAGCAAAAACGAGAAACCGCACCGGTGAAAATTCAAACATTCAATGCCCAGTTGAGCATAAGAAAAAAGAAATGAAAACCCATTTTTCAAGCACACAATTAAGCATAAACAAGTGGAGACAGGAATCCCAAAATCATCAACATAGATTTCATTGATTGCATGGTTGAAATGAAACACTTACGAGTTAATGGTTCTGTCATTGTTCTTGAGGCTGCCGCCTTCGCCTCCTTCAATGTCCGGATCTCGTGACGCTATGAGAAAGATGATAGTTAGTGACTATAAGAACGATGTTTTAGATGAGATCGCCGAAGAGGGAAGAACGATGGTAAACTAGGGTTTTTGAGAGAGACAGATCAGCAAAATAAGAGGTGCCGCAATTTTTATAGGAATTAATAGATAGAAATATTGTGAACGTGAGAGAAATCGAACCCCGGGATTTGGATTCCGGTGAAGTATCGGAATTGGCAACACAAACACGAACGCGTTTCTTGTTCCTGTAAGCCGAACAAGAGAGTGAAAACCGGTGATAAAAATGAAAGAAAGTCATCGGAGGTTAAACGGAAGGTGGTTCCAAAAACTGTACCCCTTTGATCAATTTCATGGCCTGGTGACCAAAAAACCTTCGATTTCACTAAGAACCGGAACCCTAGTTCCAACAATAGTCGATTTTTGGTATTTGATTGAGAGAGAGAGAGAGAAGAACGATTGAAAGAAGGTAGAGGAGAGCATGGCGGGGTTTTTAATTTTTTCAGAATTTCATTTCCCCCTTTATGGAACGCGCGTTCCATTAAAAAATATAAAGCGACATCCTTAGACGACGCGCATTTTATTATAGGTGCCCTCCGTGTTTTTTTTAGACACTAATTTAAGGGCGCGCAATAATGCGTGTCTTCTATCCTAAATTTTTTTGAAGAGATGACATTTTTCTAATGTCACTCTCCTTTGCGTAACATAGATCAATGAGCGTCGTATTTTGTGCGTCGTAAAAGGCCTTTTTTCTAGTAGTGCAACCAAGCAAAAAATGAAATCACATAAACCTATCACGTAGAGTCATTGATAGTTGTACCAAATCGGCTTGTTTTGACAAACTATACGAGGACCAAAGGTGTAATTTTGTCTAAAATATATTAATTTAAATACAAACTACCGCTAGTGGAAGACTTCAACATCTTTCTTTATCTATTAAATATTTAAATGTAGCAAAATTGACAATCACAAACGTGTCACACGAACTTCTTTGATTGTATGTATGTTTACTCGTTAGATACTTATAAAATCACAATTCACGAACCAAGGTATTGAATGGTTATGTTTGTTTCGTTCACATATATATTTTAAAATCACAAATCAAGATTTTTACTGCCTCATCAACTTTCTTTTTAAATGCAATTCCGATCATAAATCGTTTTATTGGTTAAGCATAAATGCATAATTGGTGCAATCGTAATTGTTTTATATGAGAATAAGTTAATTTGAATACTAATTCATTGATAATGAAGATAAAAAGCCACAAACATTTATTTGGGAGAATGAAAACATAAACGTCCTTTTCGGGGTCGAATCCATACTTTTCATAAAGCAGAGTGAAGCAAACCGTAAAATAACCTAAATTATATTAAGGAGTTGTTTGGTTGGTTGGAATACCTATGAAATTTTAGGAAATTTGAATCTAATTCCACCGGTTTCGTAGGTTTGGTTGTATGGGTGAGTATTTGGACCCAATCGATACCGAAAACAGTTTGGGAGGAATGTAAAGACTCTAGACCAAACAACATTCATTACGTGTGGTGCAATTCGATGAAGTGTATGGTACATTCATTGCATTGGGCCAGTACAACATTCATTATATGTGGTACAATTCGAGAACAAACTAGTCGAATACTTGGAACTGTACAACATTCATTATATGTGGTACAATTCGAGAACAAACTAGTCGAATACTTGGAACTGTTTAAAAAAACGGAATCGGAAAATTGACAATCCAAGAATTGATAATCGGCCTGACTACATAAAACAGGTATCGATCCAGGTTTAAGGACAAGTTCAGGTCCAGTCTGGATGCTCATCCCTATATGGTTTAAGATAAACTTTCTATTCGGGGCTATTCTATCAAGAGTATAAAGAAATTAATTAAGATACGTTTTATTATAAACCAACACTATATTTGGAGCAAGTTTTAAGAGCTTTTTGATTATCTTCAGGAGGTCGGGAGTTGGACGGTCTTCCTTTTTATTTGACAACCATCTAGAATTAGTCGGATCCAACCAATCTGCCCTACATAACCCGACCCAAATCCATCCCAACTTGTGCTTATTTATAGCTTTTGACCAAATTTTATTTTTTATTACAATTCGGTCCTTTTATTTAGTTTGCCAAAAACATTTTCTTATTATAATGCCCAAGTTTTAATTTTTGTTATAATTTGTTTTTTTTTTTTCAAAATTTGCCCAAATTATTTACAAACTTTATATTCATATGTTCTTTTATTTTTTACAACTTCGTTTTCATATTTTTGAATCTTTTTACACCTTCTTTTACATCTTATTTTTACAGCCTTTGTTTTTTTACAAAAATATTTTTCACAGAATTTTTACAAAGCTTTCACATATTTTTAGTTATAAACATTTAGTAAACCATGGTAAACGACTGGCTGGTCTAACGGCTTGAGTGATTTTTATTTGGTTTTACTTGAGGAGTTCTGGGTGGTGTGGGTCGACTCCTCCTTACTTTTATGACATTTTCAGTTTCCTTGATTTATCTTTATCCACCTCCACCTCCACTTCCTGCTACTTCCCCTTAAATGCCTTTAAATCAACTTATGGACACCTCCACATCTCTTTACCCTTTTTGACTTCTCACCATCTTCTTTATCCCACACAGCCACACTTTGCTTACAAATCGAGCGTCAATGCAACACTGGCTACCACCAGCTCTCCTCTCATGAAGAAATCTGTATGGAGTCAGAAGAAGTGACGACAGAAGAATAGGACAAGTATAATAATGTGGATGTAGAGACGGTGTAACCTAAATCCAAGTTATTGTACCAGGAGGATTTGGTGATAAGACTAAGATGTTCACCGTTATGCAGGATGAAGTTCTGGTCACCGCCCACCATGTATTCGATGAAATGCCTAGGTCGCTTCTTATGTAATGTTTTCATTGTTCTACCTGTACTTTATGTATGATTCCACAACAAAATTTCGCATTGCTGCTCTATATATTTGTTATCTCAAATCAATAATTGTTCCTTCTTTTAGTTTATATAGAATTGGTTATGTTAATAGTGATTGAAAACATGATAAGTTACAGAAAATATCTGCACTTGAACCCACTACTTCAGGTCATTGGATGAAGTCGCATCAGGTAATTCTTAATGTTACCTTATTATATATATAAAAACTGGCGATATGTTTTATAACAAAAACAAGTAGCACCATTCATTGAATATGAAGATTTGGAGACTGGAGTGCATAATTCACTATTCATAGACTGCATGGTTATTCTCATGGGTGGAACCTCTTTACGGCTTCGGTGTATTTAGTACTAATATCCTTCTCTTCATTCCCTTTCTTTTCCTTAATTTTAAAACTCGAGAACAGGATTTTTAGCTGTTAAGTCAACTGAAAGGGTTTGAAATCATGAAAGAAAATGGATGAAAACATATTCGTGTTGCTGAATTTCTGGATTGAAGTTTAAAAGGTATTTGTGTAATTCAACTGAAATCAATTGAAATAGTCCGAGTAATAACATTGATTTATTGTTAAAAGAATTATTACATTTTATACCAACAATGAATTTCACTTGTTTAATTCAAAAACATATAATATACATAAATTTTATTTGAAAATATATAATATACATGAATTTCATACTATCACAACCCCAAATCTAAGGTTGAGGTTGAGGTTGTAAATACTTAACAATAGCTTACATAAGAGACTATGATCATGCCATCATGCATAAACGATAAACTTAAACAATGGAACTGTATGATACATCATAATCTTATAGTGAAAGTCTACTCCAAGAAATGTAATTCAGACAACCACAAACTTAAACGTAATATACACTTACTATACATGGTAAAACAAACTGAAATCCCTTGAAGGTCTTCAACAACTTCTCCATACCCTTCGAACTTTAAGCTATGACGCCTCCTGACTAACTATAGAAAATGCTTCATCAACAGTAAAATGGCGTCTTAGAAACTATATCATAACATCTCAAAAAGTAACATTCTTGTCATAGATATTATGATGAACTTATTATAAATAAATACCATGTTTAAAACATAGACCGACATCACATAACTAATGGACTCGACACGTAACTTATCCAAGCTAAAATAAAAAGATTTATTCTTTATTATTTTTAAGTTAAATATGTTAATAAGACTTTCTTTGCTAAAATGCATAATCGACTTGACATATAAGTTAATTGAATCTTTTGACAAATGAGACAGATTACAAAAAAGTCAAGTAATTGTTGATAATACAATAAAGTTAAAATGTATGATAGTTAATCTCTAAAAGATATTGTTAGGATTACTTTAATTTAAAAATATAAGTCTAAAAACATATATAGAAGCATTATACTTTTCTGGATGACATACAAAAACATTTTCCATTTGGTTGAGACTACATACACATAAACAAATTATTATCTTGAAAAATTGCTGCGAGAATCAATATTGTACCTTAGTTTCTCCTCGTGTTACGAAGTGGCCTTACCCATCTGTCCTTCCTCTTTGTGAACCGATAACTATACCTTTCATATAGAAAGTTTCCAATAACAACCCCAACAATCAGCCCGCTTCCAACTCCACAGAATACAAAGATCCAATCAATTCTTTCACTCGGGAAGAGAGACTCAGACACATTGCTTGTTGGTTGAACTCCTGGAACCTTTAAATCTTGACCTTCCTTGGATAAAGGTTGCCCACACAATCGGGGATTCCCGATGTAGGAGCTGTTATCAAATGTATCAAATTGTTTTCCTTGTGGGATACGCCCCTGAAGATGGTTGAATGACACATTGAAGATGGAAAGGAATCTGAGTTGCACCAACTGTTGAGGAATTTCCCCAGATAGGTCATTTCGAGAGAGATCCAAAGCTTCAAGATTTGTTATGTTCCCTAAAGATGGCAAGATACGTCCAGTAAAATGATTGTTGGAAAGATTGAGCGATTGAAGGCCTTGAAGATGTTGGAGTGATTGTGGGATTTCTCCTTCAAAATGGTTACAAGAGAGATCAATGGACATATCTATGGTTAAAATATGTGGGTACTCTGTTCTGACACCTTTGTGTGTTAATGTCACGGTGTAAGGCCAATTTATATGGACGTGTTTGGAGGATATATTTGATTCCATAACAGATGAAACACCAAGATGGTTGGGGCTCATGGCGTGCCATGTTTGGAAATGGTTTTGGTGCAACTGACCACTGAAATTGTTGTTAGAGAGGTCTATGATCCGTAACATAGGGAACTGTGAGGAACCTTGAATTGAACCATCAAGTTTGTTGGACCGCAAAACCAGAACTTGCAGCTTGGAAAGAGTTCCCAGCCAAGAAGGAAAGACGTCATGAAAAGCGTTATCTCCAAGAGAAAGAAACTCTAAATTGATACAATTCATCAATGATCTTGGCAGCTGACCCGTAAATCTATTTTCACTCAAATCAAGGTTTTCCAGCAAGCTTCCAGGCATAAAAGCATTCATCATTTTGCCTTGGAAATTATTTCGTCTCAGATTTAAAGATACTAACGAATTGCTTAAGATACCCAAACATGAAGGGAGTGTTCCACTCATGTTGTTAAAAGACAAATCTAAGTGTTGAAGAGATTTCAATTCACATATCGATGGTGGTATTTCTCCTGTCAGATTATTATGTGAGACTAGATAAACAACTGTGGATTGTGGTGGAATTGGTTGTTGTCCTCGTAGCTGATTGTTGTCAATAAAAAATACTTCTAAAATTCTCCATGGGAGAAAATGAGGATGCTGATCAAAGCCAGTGATGGAGTTGCCTGAAAGGTTAATCAACTCTAATGTTTCCCGGCTGTTGTTCCAGTACCACACAGGTACCAGGCCATCAATGTTGTTGCTGTCAAGATGTAAGGCAGTCAATTTATTTTGGAAGCGCAAAAAGGCAGGAAATTCCTTCAAGTTGCATGATGACAGTTCTAACCACTCAAATTCTGGTAGAGTGGTATTGGTGTAGTTGTTGGTGGTTACTAATGATATCCTGTTATAACCTAAAAAGAGTACTTGGAGTTTGTTGAGTCCTAGGAACATGTCGAGTTCTACCCTACCACTGAAATTGTTTCCACCTAGGTGAAGATACTTAAGACTTTTGAAGTTGGAAAATGTGTTTGGAATTGGTCCTTGCAATTGATTCATCTGAAGATTTAAATATGTTAGTTGGGTGAGGTTGAACAACCAGGATGGTATACCACCGGTAAGAGAATTTCTGTCCATTCCTACCTCACTAAGTTTGGTTAGATTGGATAGAAAGAGTGGGATTTCGCCGTTTATGTTCATATCAGACAGATAGAGTTTACTAAGTTTACTCAGCTTTCCAAGCCAATTGGGAAAGCGTCCTTTCTCAAATTTGTTGCCATCAAGTACCAAACCATGGAGATTCAAAAGACTTACCAAGGAAGGAACTGAACCTGTGAAGTGATTTTCACCAAGATCCAAGATAGTGAGTTGCGTCAAGTTAGAGAGTGAACGTGGAATGCGCCCCGAGAAAGAGCAATAACTAAGGGACAAGACTGTCAAATGCTTGAGGTGGCTTATGGATTCTGGTACAATCCCAAAGAAACCTGTGCCACCTAGTATCACCTCTTTTAGTATGCTTTTGCCATGAAATTCTGGAAAGGAACCAGCGAGGTTTGTATTGTCTGCCAAGTTAAGAACTTGCAACTTTGGCAGCTCAAGTATGGCTGCAGGGAATTCATTCCCAAGAGAACAATCTCTTAGCTTGAGTGACTTCAAAGAAGAAAAGTTGGCCAAGAAATGAGGTACAGAAGAACTTATGTCAACACCAGAGAGATGGAGTTCTTCGAGCTCTGTAAAGTTTTCCACTAGATCCTTGAGGCTAGGATTTTGAAGCTTTAGTGAATTCCATGACAGATCTAAAGAAGACAACTGAAACAGCTGCAAGATTTCAGTCGGGATTTGGCCACTAAACCCAGAATAAGAGAGATCGAGGCTTCTTAATTGCTTTAGACGAGCAATCTTAGAAGGGATTTCAGATTCACCAAAGTCGTTCCCAGAAAGGTTGAGTCTCTGAAGATGAACAAGGTTGAAGAGGGTGCTGTTGGAGTTGATACGCCCACAAAGAGACCTCTCGCTCAAGTCAAGACCCATCACTTGACCATAGTACTGATCATGGTCATGGCTGCAGGTCACCCCCTCCCATGAACAACAATCAAAACTATTGTTCCAAGAATGAAACACTTGAGATCCATGAGCACCACAAGCAATATCATCTTGATGAATTATGCTCTGCTTAAACTGAAACAAGCCTGAGCATTCTTCATCATGGTTTTGTGATGAGCCGGTGCATATCACTGTTACCGACACATACAGAAAGGAGATGGTTTCCAAGAACTTTAAGTATTTCATGTATGAAGCCATGAATGAAAAGGGGGGTTTATTTTATAATTGTTTATGGACATGCAATGTTCATTATATATATATATATATATATATATATATATATATATATATATATATATATATATATATATATATATATATATATATATATATATATATATATATATATATATATATATATAGAGAGAGAGAGAGAGAGAGAGAGAGAGAGAGAGACCATGAGTAAGTAATTTCAACGTACAAACATAACCAGATAATCACCATGGCTGTGGCCTGTGGGTAATGGTGAAGGGGAACCAATAAAATGTATAGCTGAAAATTCAACAAATAGAGCCAAATAAAAAAGAATTTTGGGATTTAAAAAAAAAAAAAAAAAAAAAACAAACTAAATACAAGAAAGAAAGAAAAAAAAAAAACAAACTAAATACAAGAAAGAAAGAAAAAAAAAAACAAACTAATTACAAGAAAGAAAGAAAAAAAAAAAAAAACAAACTAATTACAAGAAAGAAAGAAAAAAAAAAAAAAAAAAAAAAAGATCAGTATTTTGGTCTTTTCCTTTCTTTGTCACAAATTTGATGGCAAATACTGAAAACTTTATAAGTTGATATGTGAAAAGTGGAAAAATAGGGGATGAGCCCCTTTTAAATAACCAGAAGATCAATGTCATGGCAGTATTGAAGCGGTTAAAAAGGTGGCCTTGATTTATTGAATTGATTAAGTTCAAATCCTCTCTTTGACTAAGATTGAAGATTTTTGGTTGTATAAGTTAGTCGATTGAAAAATATATATATCTTTTTTTTAATTAAATTTGGAAGTATTCTATAAAAATATTGTCTTTCAATCGCGTATGTGATAGTATGTCACTGTCCATCTTTCCTGATTAGTTTAAGATAGATGTAATGGTTCTCTCTTTGTAAATTGTCCATAGTTAGTACTTATAATAATATACCAACACTACTAGAAACTAGGGCAATAGCTACGGTACAATCCATAGGTATTCGGTAGGTATAAGACAATACCTACGGATTTGCTATGGAAAATGACCTGCAGCATAAATGTCTGTGGGAAATTTATACTTATAGATTTGCTACGGACTAGCTATAGGTCTATTCTGTAGGTATAATACCTACAGATTAGCTACGGACACGAATTGCTACGGAATGC
Organism: Lactuca sativa; assembly: GCF_002870075.4. Lineage (NCBI taxonomy): Eukaryota > Viridiplantae > Streptophyta > Magnoliopsida > Asterales > Asteraceae > Lactuca > Lactuca sativa. Next base: position 73,602,243 of record NC_056623.2, on the reverse strand, counting down.
CTACGGATTACTGAAGGAAGTCAAGTTTGATTAAAGTTGACTAGTTTCCTACGGAATTGCTACGAAAATACATAGCTATGGATTTGCTACAAATTACTGACGGAGCCCACTTTGACTAACATTGAGTTTATTACCTATAGATTTCCTACGACTCATATTACCTACGGATTTTCGTAGGTAATCCGTAGGTAATTACTTTTTATTTAAATAAAAAAAACAGCAAAAAATTATAAAAACATCCCGTTTTTTCTATCCAAAAATACTAAAAAAAATCTCGTTACATTTTATAATAATATTGAAACCCAACCACAAAACAAACAACCTTACAATAAAACTAATAAACCTAAAAAAATATCAAATACAAATACATATTAATAACATTGTCTAATACATTATAAGTTGGTGAAAATATAGATAATCATGTATAGTAGAGGTCTGAAAAAAAACGGAACGAAAAAAAAACAAGTTTGGTGCCCGAAAAATAAAAAATAATAAACATCTGTAGCTATTTAGCTACGGATTAGCTACAAAATTTTCTTATTTTTTATTTTTCGGGCACCAAACTTTGTTTTTTTCGCTCCGTTTTTTTCAGACCTCTATTATATATGATTATCTGTATTTTCACCAACTTATAGCTATTAATATCATTTATAAAGTTGTGCGAACATACGGGATCCATTACTTGTTTAATGGTTTAACACTATAATGTTTTTGATAACGTTCACATACATCTCACAAACACGTATACATACACATATACACGTACACTTATACCACAACTCATTCATGTATATAAATATACATATACAAACATAATCCATCATAAGTTGGTGAAAAGTATATGCATTACCATGTTAAACTGTGAAACGAGTACTTGATCCGAATGGGCACACGACTTTATGAACGATATGAATAGCTATAAGTTGATGAAAATATATTTAATCATGTATGGTAGAGGTGTGAAAAAAACAAAACGAAAACAACGATGTTTGGTGCCCGAAAAATCAAAAATAAGAAAAATACGTAGCTAATTAGCTACGGAATTCAAACGGAAAGCATATTCTGTTGCTAATCCATAATTAGTATCCGTAGGTATTCCGTAGTCATTCCGTAGCTAATTAGCTACGGATTAGCATTTGTAGCTATTTCGTAGCTAATTCGCTACGGAATAGCTACGGAGTAGCATCCGTACCTATTTGCGTAGCTATTTCGTAGATATTTCGTTCCTAGATTAGGGCATCCCATTCTGTAGCCGATCCGTAGCGATTCCGTAGCTAATTAGCTACGGTAGTTTTTCGGTACTATTTTCCGTACGAACATGTTTTCTAGTAGTGCAATAATATATTAACAAACACTTTAATATGTAAATAAAGTAGCAATTTTACAAACCTTAACTCTCTTGTGTACACCTTTTTTGTTTGAGAGCGACAAAAAAGAAATAAAAAAATAAAGACAAAACTTCAGAAATGGTCCCTATGGTTTCATAAAATCTGAAGTTTGGTCCCTAATTTTAAACCTTATGGATGGTTTCTGTGGTTTCAAAACTTTTAATGTTTAGTCCTTCCGCCTAACTCCGTCAACTTTCTACCGTTAAGTGAGGAGCATTTTCGTCATTTCAATACATATGGACCATTTATGAAAGTTTTCTATTATTTTAAATAAAAAGGAAAAAAAAATAAAATTTAATATGTAATGGATCCTATCTCTCTCTCTCTCTCTCTAACCAATACTCAATTTCCATGATTCCATCGTCGCCTCACTCAATCGTGTTTGCAAAAAAGTTTCTGAAATCCTTAAAAAAATCGATTTTACAGATCAGATCTTTGAAACTCAATTAAAAACAAACACAAACCTACACTAGATTACTGTCATGGATCTAATCTCCTTGATTCCATTACACCCTAATATCCACCTACAAAATTCGACCTCACCCATTACCACAATGTCCTCTGAGCTCAAAACACCAATACATCATTAGGTTGGGTTTAGTTCAGAATTAGGTTTCTTGAGACCCATAAAAAGGATTCCAGTTTATTACCAGAATACCCATCCTAATTTCTCGATAATGGCCAATCCACATCATAAGAACGAACCTTAATTAAATTCCTGCACTAATTCTCTAACTACAAGTTCTCTAATTCATAGTAATAATAATAATAACAACAACAACAACAACAACAATAATAATAATAATAATAATAATAATAATAATAATAATAATAATAATACCATGCGATCAAGATTTTTATCATCAAGGTTCCCTTCCACAACTTTAACAAACTTATCGGTAACAGCCCTTCGGATCCAAGCATGGTAACACCTCATCCTGTTGATTCTGGCACAGACAACAACTTTAACAAAAAATCCTCCTTGACTTGATCATGCCCAAAAGATTGTTGGTTGATGAATTGAAAGGGATTCAAAGGGTTTTGTAACGTCTGTGTTTCTGGGCCTGTCATTAATGTTGATATAATAGTCTAGGTTAACCTTTGTAACCTGTTTTGAAATAATAGAAGTGTATTATTTGAGTATTATGTCTTTTGTGCTTAATTGCTTAATTATGTGGTTTGATTAATTAAGAATAAAAATAAGCGTCAAAATTTAAGTGTAAAATAAACTCGTTATCTTTGGATAATGTTGTAATAGTTTAAATGAGGTTTCCGAATATATATAGAACGCCCAAATCTGACTTCGTATGAGGAAGTTATGATTTATTGAAGTTTCGACTTAGCGGTATGCAGCCCGAAATACTCGATTTGAGATCGAACGGTTTTTAGCCGAAACAATCTAAACGAGAATCGAAGATCTCGTTGTTGGTATCAAAGCGATGAAAAGTTAGGCGAGAACGGACGCCAAACGAAGAAGTTATGAATTTATAACGAAATTTTTTTGTCCCGGCCTACTAAAAATAATTAATAAAAATAAATTCAAAATTAGCACACCGAGTCTAAACGAAAGTTGTAGAGCGTAGTCTCACCTACGCGTGGATATAAAGAACGTCAAAAACAGAGTTCGTATGAAGAAGATATGAATTTTCAAAGTTTATTAAATAATTAATATTTAAATTTAATTATGAAATTCGGCATTATCCGAAGGGGAGTCACCGAGCATATCCGAAGTACGCCCAGCGTATAGCGAAGCATGACGACCTTCGCACTCGAGTTCTTCAGATGACGCATGCCATGACGATTCGGACGTGTACGCCCAGCGTACGTGCGAGGCTCAGCCTCTATAAATAGGATGCGATGGCAGCCGGCTCATTTGCTCTTTTTCTCTCTTCTCTCTCCTGTTTTACCTCGATTTGCGTGCCAGAAGTACCCCGAAGCCCCGGCAATATTCCCGAGCCCCGAAGCAAGTTTTGAAGCCCCGAAGATCCCGAGAAGTGCGATTCCCAAGCCGAAGCTCTATCCGCGAGAAGTTCGATTTTTGTGGAGATCTTCCAGATCTGCTGAGGATTACTACTTCTACAAGACGTAGTGCTGTCCGATCATCTTGTGATCAAGTGAGTGTGTGGTTACTTTCTTCTAACGCATAATTATGAAGTATTTTATACGAAATACGTGTTATGTGTATAATTTTGTTGTTATATGTGTGAATGTATATTCATTCTCTTCTATCTCATATATCTGATTTATTTTCTATGAAATACGTGTTATGTGGGTGTGCCTCATCTGTTATGTGGAATATATATTGAATGAAAATGCTATACAGGTTTTAAACTATGTATAAAAATGTATATTTTTATCTACTAATATGTTGGGTGGAACATGGGTAGACAGTTGGTGTGTAATAAACAGATGAGAGACCTCGATGTTGTTGTTGTTGACCTAGTTACTCAGCGGAGTATGGATAACGACCACAGACTCCTTCTAGACAGTCTTGTGGAACACTAGCAGTTTCATAACCTGTAGGTGTTGTGAACGATGTGTTCACCGGTGTACTCTATCCCCCTCATGGTTGCCTTTAGGATATCTATTGTTGAGGAAACCCCTTAGCAGTAATGTGCGTCCCGATGAAAATCCTAGATTAGGTCCCTTGAGATAGATGTTGTTTTAGGGACGTAAAGTGAGGATAACGGGAATAGGTAATCGGGATAGTGATTGGTTGGTGAAATTAAATATAATATATTTATTGTGGGTTGAAAACCCTATATGCTCACCAGGCTCTCAAGCCTGACCCACTCAGTTTTATTTGTATTACAGGAAGTGGCGCAAGGGCGTAAGATGGATGAATCATCGAGTTGTTTTGTTTACAAGTTTGTATATGTATATATTTGTTGAATGACTTATAATGTTATCGTTTATGCTTTATGGTCTGTATCGGAACATGACATCCCGAGTTTTGATTATATAATGAAAATGCATCTCTTGATGAAGTGCTTTGATAAATATTATTTTATCATGTTTTGTTTTGGGAACAAATTCCGCAACACTTTTAAATCAAAAGGATTTACTCTGAAATTATTTTAAAAAGCATAAATGAAATCGGTCTTTTCTGGCCGTGATTTTGGGGATGTCACAGGTTTATTCTGACATCTCGATTTGATGATGCCCAAAAGATTACTGGCTGTAGATTTTCACTTTTACAGACGTCAAGAAGATTAATGAAACCAACGATGTTGCTATGGACATAAAACGTCATCTCCACAGCGTCTCAAGGCGACGCTGAGATGGGTTCCGACGAATCTGGCTGCTCCGGTGACTAAAATGGAGAACCTGTTTCTTGATTTTGTGAACGATTTCATTGGGGTAATGGGGTTGCTAATCGATTTCATGTATGTTACTCAGTCTCAATTTTGTGGTTAACTTTCAGGTAGAGAGAGAGACCATTTTTATGATGCTCATGATTTGACATGTTGACGAAAGGCGGAAGTAAATTACATAAGACTAAAGATCCACCTTAAGGCTACGATGAGGGAGGAAGAGAAGGTCGGGATGAGGATCAGAGTGTTTACCAAAGGAACAGGTGGTAGAATTTGGTGGTGACTAACAGTGAGGAATGATGTGATGGTGAGAGAGAGAGAGAGAGAGAGAGAATTTCTTTTCTTTTTTCTTTTCTTTTTTTAATAAAAAAATTAAGATAATAAGAGAAAACCTCATAAATGATCCCTGGTATTGAAATGACAAAAGTACCCCTCACTTAACGGTAGAATGCTGACAGAGTTAGACGGAAGGATTAAATATTAAAAGTTTTAAAACCACAGGGACCATCTGTGAGGTTTTTAAAGATTAGGGACTAAACTTCAGATTTTCAGAAACCACATGGACCATTTCTGAAGTTTTGTCAAAAATAAAAAATTATTTTCATTCCGAAATTCATAATTTTCAACAAAATAGAGAGATGAAAAATATAACTTAACCTAAAATACAATAATTCGAATACAAGCAATAGTCTAGTAGACTTATGGAAGAGTTTAAAGTCTTTCTATTGCCGTGTTAATTGTAGCAATACACAACCAAGAATGTCGAAGTAAACATCACGCCAACGACTTTGATGGTTCATATGTTTTCTTCTTAAATGTGTTTTTTTTTTTTTTTTTTTTTTTTTCTAAATCACAAATTAATGTGTCTAAAGGTTCATCAGTTTACCGTTTTAGATATTTTTTAATTACAAATCATTGAATTTGTTAGATATTATAAGAAGTAATTTCAAGATTTTGATATGAAAATGAGTTAATTTGGGTTAGTGCAATACACATTTGTTCGATACGGTACGGTCTTATACATATTTATATATATTGGAGTCTCTATTTTCTCCATAAGAACTCTTTTATAGAGTAATTTAAGGAATTCATATACATCATACAAAAATATCATCCATCCATGGTTTAAGAGAATGTGTAACTTTGTTTTGGAAAAGATTTATTTTAAATTAATTTATTTACTCGTTAACAATTGTTATGAATGTTGGTGTCATCTATTATGCACCTCAATTGAGTAATTTCTTCCAAAAAAACTAGATTTTATTTCTTTCAAGACATATCATAGTTATTGAAATTATATTGGGTCACTCGTGACTAAGTTTCTTTGTTATTATATACTTGTTTTTATTTGTGTAACTGCACGGCCATGTTCTTAATTAATGCAGCTGATATATATGATTTATTCAGTTGTACTATCAGTTTTTAAGTTAGTGACTAATAATACTCTCCCTTCGACATGATATTCATATTGTCATGTGGATCTATGTCACATTGAGTGAACCATGTTAAATATTATGTGTGACTTTGTTCTTGTTTTTATTCATAACAAAACAATTTAAAAGTTATTTTGTAAAAGGTTATAGTTTTTCCAAAATATCGGCCACTTGTAGTACATAAAGTATTGCAAAACTTTATTTTAGGGTCTAAAAACATAAAACTTCTTTTTGGTGCCGAAATCTGTTAGTTTAAAAGAAGATTAGGGATGGAAATTGTAAAATAACCTAAAACACACACACACACATATATATATATATATATATATATATATATATATATATATATATATATATATATATATATATATATATATATATATATATATATATATATATATATATATATATATATATACATATATATATATATATATATTAATTCAAATACAAACAATAACTACATAAGACGTTAAAAGTCACTCTTTTGTCATTCAGTGCAGCAATAGAGAACCACAAACAAGGATATAAACATCAACCAAACGTCTTTAATGGTTCATTTGTTTCCTTCCTATATATCTTTTAGAAGAATAAATGAACGTCTTTAAGGGTTCATCACTTCGCTTTTAATTAGATGTAATTTAAAATGTTAAATCATTGTAATGGTTGAATATTATAAGCAATAATTTCAGTTTTCTTTAAATTAAAATAAGTCAATTTGGAATATAACTTATAACGGATCAAATATGTGCAATAATAATCAACTATGAAGTAAAAAGATCACAAATAGTTAAAAAGTTTTTTGAAGTGAATCTATATGCAAATAATATCATAAATTGTTTAATTTGAAAAACATAGATTATTATAGCATTAACAAATAAATTTTGTTCATCATATGTAATATATTAATGACTCAAAAAATTTAAAATAGACATAAAATGATGGCATTTCAATACGACCCTTTCGAAAGACATAGTGGTGTATATTATAAATAAGAATAATAGAGTATCAAAAACGGTCCGTGTATGTACATCATCATAAAATATTGATTGTATGATTATTATCACTGTAGCCCAGTCAATTTAGCAGCTTTGTTTTAAAAGATCATTTATTTATTTATTTATTTATTTATTGCATTCTAAGGGCATACAATTCTTATTAACATGTTTACTTAGGGACTGTTTGGCAGTATCTGGATTTTTAAGATCTAAATTTTTAAGAGATCTGAATTTCTAAGAGGGTCTGAAATTTTAAGAGCTGAATGTTTAACATGCTGTTTGGTTGAGACCTTTGAAATGTTGTGCTGAATTATTAAAATGACCATTTTACCAGTCTGTTTTATTTTTTTTATTGAATTCAAGTGTTTGTTTAGAAAATAACCTAATAAATTTCTTAAATAGGTATCAAAAAAATATAAACAATATATAAAATCCAAATTTAACATAAATTTAAAATTAAACACAAATCCAAATCAAACATAAATAGTTTTAAATCCACCCAATCATACTAAAATCCAAATAAGATGCTATAAATTTAAATTTAGCCCAATTGATTCGCAATCTGATCATGCAAACTATCCATGTATTCATTGCCTTGTGAACCCCATTCCATATCGTTTATATTTTGGCCATCATTCTCTCCCCCTTGTGTGTGATTATTGTTCTCCTCGAACGCCATAAATAACTCATCATGAATATCGCATTTCTTTATGAAATTATGGACTGCAAAACAAGCGACGACTATATCTCTTTGCACTGAAAATGGAAAAGGAGTCATTCGCTTTAGGATTGGGAATCTCGCCTTCAAAACACCGTATCCACGTTTAATAACATTTCTGAGTTGCGCATGTACATGATTGAATTTTTCTTCCTTAGTTAACGGACGTCGCCTTCGATAATCGGATAACCAATATCTCGTGTTGCTGTAAGGAGCCATAAATCCACGAGTGTTGGTGTATGCAGCATCGCAAAGGTAATATTTATCTATAAACATGAGTGAATGAAGTATTATGTATAGAAATTTAAAATCCTATTTTATAATAAATTTGAAAAGAATTGAACAAACCTGGAGGAGGGAATGGAAAGCCTGGAGTCGGGTTAAATGCAATTTCTTTCAAAACTCGCGAATCATGTGTTATGCCCTCCCACCCGGCCCATACGAATGTGAATATCATATCAAAATCACAAATTCCTAACACATTTTGAAAGCATTCACCTTTTTCCTCTTCCCCTGTAGCGAGTTTGTTGATCAGCAGACACGACTGCATGTACAAGAGTTCCATCTAACGCACCTATTGCTCCAGAAAATATTTCTTTTAGCCTACGATGTCTCTCTGATGAATTGACAGTTGCATTTGAATTCGTTGGCACTATAACTTCTTTTGCAAAAATCATCATTGCATTTAGCACCTCATGAAAGCATCTATGAACAGTTTTTGTAGAGTGTTTAAATCTTCGTTTGATAATCCTGAATCGTTTATTATGTGCTATAGTTGTCAAGAACATATCAATCTTTTCTTCAACGCTTATATGTTTACTACTTTGCAACCAATTGTTTCGTCTAAAATGATTGCATAAAAGTACATACGCTTCACGAGAAAGACGCATCAAGACATGACATTGTGTAGAAGTTCCATGTAACAATTCTTGTGTATGTTGATGACCGCTCATTTCCGAATCGTTATCAATTGCCCTTCCAATTCTATTGGATGCTAGATTCAACCAATAGCAACATAGTAAAATGAAAAATGCAATTTCTTCATCCGAATCCATAAGCAATCTGTTATTTTGAAAATACATAACAATTATGTTAACATATAACATAAAAATTCATCCAAAAACATCAAGTCATTCATGTCATATAAAAATCTAGTTCAAACCAAAGATCAAGTAATACAAAACATCAAGTCAAAACATCTAGTTATCCAAAAAAAACCATCAAACCATTCAAAACATGTAGTCATTCAAAACATCTACTTATAAAAAAACAAAAAACCATCGACTCAATCAAAACTTAACGAAACATTCCATAATGTGCTTCAACAGTCTTGACCCAATTCTCACAAATAGTTGGATCAATCGTTAACCACACATGCCTCTTATCCGCACCTTCACCAAAAAGGGCAACAACAGTAGTGTATCTTGGGTCAAATATTCCCCATCCTAACTTCTCCAACTTTTCCATACACGCTCCCAAATTTGAAGAAGTTTGTTTTTCCACAAATATTATAGCAACTGTTGCAATATCTTCCCCGATTTCAAGCAATCTTGAATTCGTTGTATCTTTACCTTATATTTACTTTTATTTTGACCCTTTGCCGAATCTGTAGTCTTTTGTTTTTTTTATGGAGCGGAGGACTATTCACTGAGAGCTATAGTTTCTTGTTGAGTGCAGTCAATGTCGTCAAAGTCATGCAAACTATACTGACTTGAATCTTGAGTAGGACGGGGAATGGTAGAAGTTGGCCCCCAACTATGAATGACTGTCGCAGTCGCGCCTTCAAACAACTGTGTGCAAAGTTCGGGGTACGGTAGAAGCGTGCGTCTCAAAGTTGTGTATAAAAAATCAACCAAAACATCAAAAATTCAAAATCAACATTTTATCATATCCATTGAACACATTCAAATGCAATCTTATATCATCAAAATCGAGCCTATACCATCAAAAACTCAACATCAACATTTTTTCATATCCATTAAACACATTCGAATTCGATCGTATATTATCAAAATCGAGCATATAACATCAAAATCGATCCTATAAGATCAAAAATTCAACTTCAACATTTTATCTTATGCATTGAACACATCAAAAATCAAGCATATAAAATCATAAAAATATTGATTACAATTGAACAAAACAGGGACTGATTACTATAACATAAAAACTTGATTTCCATTATGTATTTTCGCATTAGGGTTGAAAGAAGGAAGAACCATAAGAAGATCAATCGAAATCATATAGATTACAATTGAATAAATTTAAAAAAAAAACAACAACTGTTTTACGTTACAGCAGGAAGAAAACGAGATGGGTGGTCGGCGTCGGTGGTCGGCGTCGTCTCCGGCGGCGTCTGTGGCGAAGGGTTACAGGCGAACAGATGTAGGCGCCACAGAGGAAGAAGCGGCTGGAAGAAAACGTGAAGAAAGACGGTAGGAAGAAGATGGTTCGATCGTGTAGTTTAGGGAAAAACAAAACACGCGTTCCTTTTATTTTATTTTTTTCAGACTTTGTTCCTTATCTGATAAATTAAGAGGTCTTTTTTATTTTAAGAGGTAAAAAGTAAGACGTAAACAAACGATCTGAATCTAAAATTTTCAGATATTGCCTCTTAATTTTCTAATTAAGAGGTAAACAAACAGGGCCTTAGTCACATTGACCCATCGTAGACGGTTTTTGTTCTAGGCTAGCAAAGAAAGTCATTTTGATTAAATGACATAGTTGCCACATGAGGATTAGGGTACTATATTATCATCTTGGGAATGCAAACAATGAGTTTAGGCTTACATCTTCCAGTATCGATCATGAAGGTAGGATGCCAAGAAATAAACAATTGAAGGTCAATGTATACGAACCATTTGATGAAATGCCTGAGGTAATTAAGGCGTGTTTATATTACCTGATTTATGAGTTGATTATATGTACTTTGAACATCTATTTTTTAAAAGCATGCTTAACAGAGTCACCATTTAGACTTGTGATATGCAAGATCATTTTGTTTATACCTAGTAAGTGAACCCGTGGCGAACCAAAGATGGTTTTATTATTTATTTATTTATTTATTATTATTATTTGGGGGGGGGGGGGGGGGGGGGGGGGGGGGGGGTGTTCTATTTTGACGTGCTTACACACACGATCCATTGCAATTGCATATCTTCCTATTGTGCATGACAATTAACAAAGATACCCCTTAATTAAAATATATAGACTTAAGTAAAATAAGTAAGCTAATTGGTTAAAAAAGCAAATAAATAGAAAATGACCTAGAGGCCCCTCCTATAACTTTATGCCAGCTTGTTTTCTTTTCATTCCTACGAATATTTCATCACGTCTTGTAAATGGTGGGTTATGTTGAAAATAATACATAACACTTGTTATTAATCACTTATACTAAGACTTTAATATTTATTCGTTCAAGATATTTTATATAATTTAATTACATGTGAAACCTCTACCAATGCTCTGCTTTTACCTTCTATTGATTATCATTCTTTAAAAATACAAATCCAATACCAACAATTGCTCCAAAATTTAGCAATGCAGAAGATGCAATAACATCAGGTATCATGGGTACCTTCATATTCTTGCTATTCATTTTTTTTGCCATTAAAGTCCTAGATACAACACATCAATTCATAATTGTCGAAGTATAAAAGGTAAATCATACATAGACCTTCTTTGAGAACTCTATGTTGTAAGAAATTAAATTTCTCCGTCTAACAAAGACCATGTAAAGTCCTGCACCAAAAAAGTATAAAGTACGTTACAAAAGCAGTGACATATAGATTGAATAAGTTTAAAATTTATCAATGTTCTACTTATAGGACCGTTCAAAAAGTTAATAGTCACTGCAACATGAAAAAGTTAATGCTTTTCATTACCCTTCTTCTATATTACCACTATAAGACATTGCAATCACATAACAATCGACTTTTAGCTTGCACTGCTGGCAAGACAGCTAAAAAAATTACACCCTAATTAAAATACAAATACCAGAATCAATACAATCTATCCCCACACATGAAATTGTATTTGAAAAAAATAAAGGAAACGAAATCAACGTAAAAACCTGCGAGAACTACCTGATCATTAATAACCTAGTCTAATCCATAATCGAAATTCTCATACTTCGTAAAATGCTGGAGTTTATCGAATGACCAAAAGGAAAAAAAAAAAAAAAAAAAGCGTTGAAAAGAGCATACATCTTCAAAATTGATAGCATCTTCGTCCTTTTAAAATTCAGAATACATACTTATCCTTGATTTCTCATATTGTCCACTGAGTAAATAATGAGAATATTGAACTTATAAGTAAACATCACCCACTAAACTAATTTCAGAAATAAAATTTTCATGATGCCAGCCAATGGCCTTTCCTGTAGTTATTGTAGTTATGATACAGAAAATTGATTAAGAATCAGTGTTCTTTTTGGTTAAAATTACACTAATTTATCAATTATAAAATGTACGAGATCCAAAGAAAACAATTGTAGTGTATTATTAAACAAAAAAATATTACCATTAATATTTTAATAACTAAAATACATCTCCATTTGTAAAGATTTACCTACTGAAACTATGAGGGGTTGAATGTCATGTTAAACTTGGCAGCCAAAATGTTTGCTACAACACAATTACAATCATGAGAAAGTGCATCCTCCATCACAGTCCTCTTCCTTCCTTAACTAAGCAGAATCCAAAATCATAACCATCAAAAAGTCCAGTATAAGGATTTTGTTTACCAGTCCAAAGTTCACCAAGCATGTGGTCATTTGTAGCATCCAGGAAGGGTTGATAAACAATGGAGATTTGCATTTTCAAACCTAAGAAATCAAACAACACATTTATAAATGTAATTTTGAATGAGAAGATAACAATATAAGATATTGTAAGTGGAAGGAAACAGACTTTGTTCATTAATTATGGGTCTCAACTCCTACCTCTAAAAATTGCGGACTTTTTTTTTTTTTTTTTTTTTTTTTTTGCAGTTTGTAACCAAAACCATGGTATGTTAGTAAAATTTGAGAGGGTATGAAATACAAAATCAGTGGATTTGAATCATTGCATTTTGCTTACATTCACCATAATAAAGTACTATTAAGAGCAGAAACATGGTATAGGAGACATACCAGAGTAAGCAGATTGACAACAGCACAAGTGCACTATGTAACCTGCAGAGCACAAAAAACATCATCAAAACAAACAAAAACATAAAACACACCAATAGGCATAAAAGAAATAAAACAACAGATACGTAAGGAAGCAATTCTACAAACAACAGACCTCTGAAATTCACCCTTCTTCTATACCTTAACTTCTACATCTTACCTTAGGATTTAAAGTGCTAATCTGAAATTGAAGGATCATCACCTTGATAGAAGGAATAGGTGTATCAAGATTACTATCCTAATTAGATGAACAATTGATCCAATTTGTAATACTTATACTACATATCTGAGACCAAAATTAGAAAAATTCACAAATAGTGAAAGTAAACCCAATCCAAACCCAAAGTGATTGACGATGGAGCCCGAGAGTGAAATTTGAAAGAAAAAAAACAACTAACCATAAATTGAAACAGATAATTGCTTCCAAGCATCAAAAAACAGGTATGAACACGTACAGAACATAGATGACATACCTAATTCCCAAATCAAAATAGATACTTTCTTGAAACCGATGGTTGGGTGCGACGAAACAGCCGTTGGCGTCATGCGAAACCTCAAAAATTACTGCACCGAAAAACCACAAAAATTCTTAGAAGCAAAGAAAAGACGAAGAAGAAATCATAAATTAAGGGAAAGACGAAGGGCAAAGGGGAATGATAATCAGTTTAATGGTGACGTGTGTCTCGCATTCAAGTGACAGAAAACATTACAGTGATGAAATTGAGAAAAAACAAAAATAATGTGGTCAAAATGAGAATAAAAAAAAAAAAGCAATGTTCCTAAGTGCGGGGATTTAATATATGTGTATAATGTGACCCCCAAAAAAAGATTATATCTTGGAAAGTTTTGAATCATGTTTATGCAAAAATTGCAGATTTTAGAGGCTTTACCGATAAACCCCAATACATTATGTGTACAGCAAAAGCTCCAAACAGTCCATCAAGAGCCTAACTAAGGCGTTGTTTGATATTGATTAAGGTTCTAAATGGCGTGAGGCGTGACATGGCGGCAAGGCCAAGCCTCAAACTTAACTAGCCATGATGTTTTTCAAGGCGTGATGTAAGGCGGCGATTTTGTATTAATTTAAAATTATATTACCACATAAATATAAATTTATATTAAATATAACTACTTTTTAGAGGTGTTAGATCAATAACTAATAACAAAAAGCTGACAAAAACCACAATACTTGTATCTCCGATTAGAAAAGACATAACAAAGAGCAAAAAATTGTGTCTCAAACGAAAAAACATGCGCCATAACACGCCATAACGAGCCATGGCACACCATATCAAGCTTTGTCACGTGTCACGCCTAATAGCAACATTATGAGGCTTTTCGTAACGGCGAAGTCACGCCTCACATCATGGCACGCGTGGTGCCTTTTAGAACACTGATACTGATGCTAACCCAGTCAAAAGGAGGGACTCGGTCCTCAGAAGTTGTTATCTTTGATTTGGCTTGTCATCGTCAGACTTGGTCCAAAGAAATCTAATGAAGTTGTTATCTTTGATTTGGCTTGTCATCATCAGACTCGGTCCAAAGAAATCTAATGATTCTGTCCTCATCTCAAAACCTCCTATCCGCATTTTGGCCTTCAGTCAGCCCCAAACGACACACTTTTCCCCCTTGTTCTTGACTCAATTCTTTGTCTCCTTCAATCGATCACATAACTTCTCCTCTTTAAATCAGTTGTCTCTCATGATAATACACACCGAAAATCCCAAATTTCAAATCTTCATCAGAAATAAAACCTAAAAGCCTCATCAACATCCTTTCAACAGTTTGATAGCAAGTTTAAGACTTAGAGCGACAAGAGACAAGAAGAGGAAGAAGCAAAACAATACAACTTCAAATACCATAAGCTTCTTGGTTACGAAAAGAGGAAGAAGCTCGTTATTGATGTTGATCGTGAAGATGATGAGATCCTCGTACCAGTTACTTGACATAGTGATATAAATAGAGGAAGATGGAGATAAACAAAGGTTACTTTGCCATGGATGAAAGCTTGAAAG
Organism: Lactuca sativa; assembly: GCF_002870075.4. Lineage (NCBI taxonomy): Eukaryota > Viridiplantae > Streptophyta > Magnoliopsida > Asterales > Asteraceae > Lactuca > Lactuca sativa. The sequence goes on along the minus strand of NC_056623.2, from coordinate 73,587,207 downwards.
CTCTGCTTCATTGATGGAGGGGTTGTTTTTGGGGTTTTGTGGGTAGAAGAAGGTATACTGGAGTGCAACTATGCAAGTTTAGGCAACTAAAGACAATTATTGACCTTCATATATTAAATTTATTATTATTAAATAAATGATAAGTAAATAAAAAAAAAGTCACAATTATTGGGGCTAGTTTGATTAAGTTTATTTTTAATTAAATAAATCATAAGTAAATTAAAAAATTGACAAGAGTGACAATTATAAAAATTAATTGGTAAAAGATAAATGAGAAATAAAAAAGAGTAGAGCTATGAGTAAATGAGCTCCAAAGGCCTTGATATGCCCCTTTTCAGTGTATATTGTGATATAGAGTCATAAAATCCCATCTTAGACGTTAAGAGTGAGCCATGCATGAGATGTGAGCTTCTTAAGGAAAAGGGTTGTGTGTTTTGAGTGTTGGTGACCTTTTCATCCATGCAAAGGCTTAAAGTCACTGTCTTTATAGATTAAGGGACATTAGAGTGACCAGATCTAAAATATGAGCCCATGTCTTAAATGATTAAGACCAAAAGCATGAGGAGTGTGAAAATGGGGCGTACATTGGGCGTAACCCCAAGTACGCGCAACGTAGGGGTCGAGCACCCCCGATTCTGTGTAGCAGCCGAGTATGCCCAGCGTAGGGAGGTGGTACGCGCAACGTACTCCCTGTTGTTGACTTTCGTTGACTTTTAGGGTTTGGTCAAGATTAAGGACTATTAAGCCTATGGAGGGGTAAAATGGTCTTTTACCCTTTGGTGAGTTGTAGAAGGGTTAGTCTAGCTTCTTGAGGGCTAATATTAATGAGGGATAATTATTATGTGTTAGGCGGAGGCTACACCGGTGGGTAGAGTTCGAGATCCCGAGTACAAGATTTTCATTCACTAGCTTACGAGGTGAGTCTTCTCACTATATACTTACCTTGAGTGGTAACTTATGTCTGACTAGTGGGTCTTATGTGCATGTGCTTAGCATTGAGATATCTAGCTATTTGTATTGTGATATGTTTAATGTGTACTATATTGAGTTGTTGAATTGAGGGACCAGAGTGTCCACCTAAGTTGTAGGACCGGAGGGCCCCACTGAGACACATTGACCAGAGGGTCGTACAGAGTTATAGCCTCGAGTGGCTAATGTGTGATATGTGGTATTTTGGGGAACTCACTAAGCTTTATGCTTACCGTGTTATGTGTTATGTGTTTCAGGTAGTTTCAATGATCACGATAAGGCACCAACATGATTGTACACACTGGCGAGAGATTGTCTTTATGATTCTGGGATTTGTGTTATAATTGTTGACATTTGAGACATATGTGATTTGAGAACTATGAAATGAGTTATATTCTATTTTTAAAATGAGAAAATTTGTTTGAAAATTTACGACGTTACAAGTTGGTATCAAAGCCTTGGTTTGAGGGATTCGGATGCACCCTCGGGTGTGTTTAGACTTAAACTGAGGATTTGAGAAAGATTTTCAAAAGAGATAAAAAAAATTCTAAAATGAGATAGAGTCTAAGAGAAAATGAGTCGGAGCAGTTTGTACAATCAGCTAGAGTCGAGCGGTGAATTCCCAAAATACCCTCATTTTGTGTTACAAGATATCTTATGGAATATAATGAATGCTATAGAATAGGCTAGGTATTCATATATTAGGACTAGGGTGGCCTGATTTGCGATGCCTTAGCCTAGGGATTTCTGCTATCAGTGATTTTCTTTTAGTATGAGTATTTAGCAGGAGCGAGCCAGTGAGAAGGTTTTCTGTGAGAGTAGCTTATGAGACATAGATTACTTGTGATTTGGATCCGAGGAGGAGGACTTGGGGTGAACATTGATAGGGTGTGGAAGGTAGTATTGGGCCCATACTGTTGGAAGCACCGGATCAGTGAGCAGTCCATGTAGGAATCCTTAGGATGTTAAGGAACAAGTAAGGATAAGTGATTGAGTGCGAGTATGGTCGGGAGAGTCTCTGATAATATTGTGTTGTATTTCAGAGACATCATAGTGGGAACTTGCCACAATCCTGGGAGCAGTGGGAGTACCGATGAGGAGATACAGAGGATGATCCACGAGGAGGTGGCTGCAGCTATCCGAGCAGAGATTCCAGAGATGTTTGGGTCTATCAAGACCACCTTGATACAGACGTTTGATGAGCGATATGCTATTATCACTGAGGCTGCTACTGTCGCAGCCACTACAGTTGTCGCCACCATTAAGCCTCAGGGAGGTGATTCTTTGTTGTTCCGGGAGTTTAGCAACATGTAGGATGCGATCGTTGCAATGAGGTGGATCTCTGGTATCATGGGATGTTTTTACACGTGCTCATATCCTAACCATTTGAGAGTTCGGTTTGCGCTGAACCAGCTTCGCTTGGGAGCGAAGGACTGGTGGAAGTTTGCGACAACTGGTTTTACCACTGCAGATCATGCTGCATTGACATGGGAGAGGTTTGTTCAGATGTTCCGGGATGAGTATGTTCCCCCAGTAGAGAGGGAACGTTTGGCACATGAGTTTCTGTCTCTCAGGCAGAAGACAGAGTTAGTGACTGAGATCTCGAGGATGTTCCATGAGAGCGTGATGTCTTACCCTGAACACGTGTCCACTGAATAGGCATGTGTGAGCCGATATATGAGCATACTAAGGAGGGATATATGAAATTTCATGGCGAACTCATCGTACCAGACATTATCCGAGCTTCAGGCCAATGCTAGGAGGAGGGAGATTGAGCTTGAGTTGTAGACCAGGGAGGATGAGGAGGAGTCCTGGGGGAGGGACCGGAGACCAGTGCAGTCGCAGCTGGTAACGAAGCGGGCCAAGCCCGCTGATACCAGAGTTGGCGGCCAGAAGGGCCGCACTTGTAGCAAGTGCAGCAAGAGCCACGAGGGTTCTTGCCAATCGGGGATTTTCTATAAATTTGGCAAGGAGGGGCACATGGCGAATGATTGCCCCAAGGGATTCTCGGCTTGCTTTCATTACAACCAGACCGGCCACCAAAAGGCCAAGTGCCCCCGGCTCGTGCAGGGATCAGCCCAGGGATCTGCACCTACTTCTTTGCATGCTACTGAGAACCGGCCAGTGAAGGCCGCGACATCGAGGATTCGCGGGAGAGCGTTTCCGCTGACAACGGAAGAGGTCCGCGCAGCACCTGACGTTGTGGCCGGTATGTATTCTTATTTTATTCTTTTGAGATTTTTGGTACTTATATTGTGATTGTGTATAGGTACTTTTCTTGTGAGTTTTGTGCCTGCCTTGGTGTTGTTTAACTCAGGTGCGAGTCAGTCTTTCGTATCTCTAGCTTTTAGTCGTCACCTCAGTATCCGTTGAGAGGCGTTGAATCGACCTCTAAGAGTTTCCATATAGCCGATGAGCATGCAGTGTTTGCGACTGATGTGATCCAAGGATTTGTGCTTGAGATTTTTAGGGTTGAGTTTCTGATAGATCTAGTACCGATCGCGATGAGGGATGCCTGTGTCATCGTGTGCATGGATTGGTTAAGTCGATTTGGAGTTATGATCGACTACGAGCATCATCTAGTGACTATACACGACCCTAGTAGGGGAGTACTTGTTGGATTAGGTGTCTAACTTCATAATTATTTCTGGGATGTACATGACCCAATTAGCATGGTCCATTTGGGTTGCATGGCATCATGCATTTGGATAGACCAAAATGAGAGAAATAACACTTAAGGTTTATTAATATATTATAAGTTCTAATATATTAATAATATTATTTAATTAGTATTGATCAAGAATTAATTTGGAATTAATTAAGTGGTCAAAATAAGAATAATTAAACATATGGGTTGATTGTGTCAATCACCAATACTTGTATAGTAGGCTAATGCTCCATGGATTATCAAGTTGGGCTAAAACCCATAGGATGCTCCATGGAGGCTCCATGGTGTTTTTGTACCCATGGATCCAAGAAATGAAGAGTCATGTCAATTAGGGTTTACTTGGTGTAACCCTAATTATGACACAATATATAAGCAACATGTTGTAGACCAAAATCGGCACTAGTGTGAGAACAAGAGGGCATAAACGATTTTAGAAGTGTTACATTTCTCTCAAGGTTATTCGAAGTGTATTTGGTGTTGTGTGAGACATTTGAGGCATCAAACTTGAGGTGCTAGGCTCACAAGGTTCTCAAGGAATCCAAGCAACTAAAGGTATGTATTTCTTACTATATTTTATGATTAAAAGTTCCCCATGTATGCTAGATAGGTTAAGAACCTTGGAAAATCAATTTTGCATGTATCATAGATAAAACATAGATCCAAGGTTTCTAGGGTTGCATGTACACCATAGGAGTGTTAGAATGTTCAAAACCCAACAGTACTTACGGTATACGACGAGGGTACTAGATCTGGATCAACATTCTGCTCTGTTGCCAGGGCGAGGCAGAGTTTGCAACAGGGATATATGGGGTTTATGGCGTATGTGATAGATGCATAGGCTATTGCAGAGAGATCGAGTTTCATCTCCAAGGTTCCGATAGTGTGCGAGCTTCCATATGTTTTTCCCGAGGAGTTGTCGGGTGTGCCTCCCGAGAGGCAGGTGGAGTTCCGGATTGATTTGGTGCCGGGTGTGGCTCCTATTGCCAAGACACCCTATAGCCTTGCGCCACCAGATATGAAGGAGTTATCCTCACAGCTCCAGGAGCTGTTGGGGAAAAGGTTTATCAGACTGAGTAGCTCATCGTGAGAGCTCCGATTCTTTTTGTTAAGAAAAAGGGTGGTTTACACCGGATATGCATTGATTACCGTGAGTTGAACAAGCTGAAAATCAAGAACCGTTATCCACTTCCGAGGATTAACTATCTGTTCGATCAGTTGTAGGGTGCATCTTGGTTTTCCAAGATCGATTTGAGGTCTGGTTATCATCCGATGAGGGTTCGCGAGGAGGATGTCCCAAAGACGGCCTTCAGGACACGTTATGGGCACTATGAGTTCGTGGTGATGCCCTTCGGGCTCACCAACGCACCGGCGGCGTTCATGGATCTAATGAATCAGGTGTGTAGGCCCATGCTGAATCATTTGGTAATTTTGTTCATCGACGACATCTTGGTGTATTCGAGGTCTAGAGAGCAGCATGAGGACCATCTGAGAGAGATTATGGGGGTACTGAGATCGGAGAGGCTCTATGCCAAGTTCTCCAAGTGTGACTTATAGTTACAAGAGGTCTAGTTCCTGGGACACCTCGTTAATCAGAATGGTATTTTGGTCGATCCGGCCAAGATTGAGGCAGTCATGAGATGGGAGGTGCCGAGATCCCCCTATAAAATTAGGAGTTTTCTAGGGCTGGTCGGGAACTATCGGAGATTTATCATGGATATATCCAAGATTACCACCCCTCTCACCAGTTTGACCCGAAAGGGCGTCGTGTTTACTTGGGGTCCCGAGCAGCAGACCTCAGTTGAGACCCTTCGCTAGAGATTGTGCAAGGCTCCCGTATTATCCCTTCCGGAGGGAATGGAGGATTTTGTAGTTCATTGTGATGCATCTATTTCTGGCATTGGTGCGGTACTGATGTAGAGAGGGCACGTGATTACGTAAGCATCGAAGCAGTTGAAGCCTCAAGAGACTAGATATCCCACCCACAATTTGGAGTTGGGGGCAATAGTGTTTGCCCTCAAGATCTGGCATCACTATCTGTACGGGGTTCAGTGTACCATATACACGGACCACAAGAGTTTGAAGTATCTTATGGATCAGCCCAACCTTAACATGAGACAGAGGAGATGGTTGGATGTGGTGAAAGATTATGACTGCGAGATCATGTATCATCCAGGAAAGGCTAATGCGGTAGCCGACGCCCTGAGTCGTAGAGCAGAGAGTACCCCGATTCGAAACGTGTGCATGAGGATGACAGTGATGACTCTAGTCTTGGATTTCATTTGAGAGGCCCATGCAGAGGCTGTGAGACCAGAGAACCACAAGAGGGAGCAGGTGATTGGGCAAGTGTCCGAGCTTACGATGGACATTCGGGGGCTTATGACCTTTCAAGGGAGGATTTGGGTGCCCTTTTCGGGCAAAGCACAACATGTACTGATGGAGGAGTCGCACAGATCGAGATTCTCGATCCACCCTGGGGCCACTAAGATGTATTTGGACCTGAAAAGAGACTATTGGTGGCCCTGTATGAAGAGGGATGTCGCTTGGGTGGTCGAGAGGTGCTTGACCAGTCATCAGGTTAAGGTGAGCACCAGCATTTGCATGGCAAGTTGCAGCCACTAGAGGTTCCCCAGTGGAAATGGGAACAAATTTACATGGATTTTATCACCAAGTTGTCGAGGACCGCACGGAGTGTCGACACGATTTAGGTGATTGTGGATCGGTTGATGAAGAGCGTTCACTTTCTTGATATCAGTGAGAGCTCTTCTGCTGAGAGGCTGGAAGAGATACATGTGAGAGAGGTGGTAGCACGGCATGGAGTTCCGACATCTATAGTATCCGATCAAGATGTGCGATTTACTTCCAAATTTTGGAAGAAGTTCCATGAGGAGTTGGGAACACGATTGCATTTTAGTACAACCTACCACCCTCAGACAGACGGACAAAGTGAGCGGACGAATCAGACATATGTTTCGAGTATGTGTTTTGGATTTCGGTGGAAGTTGGGACACATACCTACCCTTGGCTGAGTTTTCTTACAACAACAACCACCTTTCCAGTATCGTTATGCCTCCTTTTGAGCTTCTTTATGGGATGAGGTGTCGTACCCCCATCTGTTGGGGAGATGTGGGGCAGAGAGTGATGGGTAGCACTGAGATAGGGCTAAAGATGACTGAGCAAATTCAGTAGGTCAGACAGAGGTTACTGACGGCTCACAGTCGCCAGAAGAGTTATGCAGACAGACGACGATCCGAGCTCAAGTTTCATGTTGGAGATTTCGTTATCCTGAGGTTATCCTCGTGGAAAGGGGTGATACGGTTCAGGAAGAGGGGCAAGTTGGGGCCCCGATACATCGTCCCTTTTAGGTTGACCGCTAGAGTGGGTAAGGTAGCGTATCATTTAGAGCTACCTGCGGAGTTGAGCCAGATCCATAGCACCTTCCACGTGTCCCGGTTGAGGAATTGTGTAGCCGATAAGAGGGCAGTGGTACCACTAGAGGATATTTAGGTCGATGCGAGCCTGAATTACATCGAGAGGTCGATCACGATTTTGGATCACAAAAATAAGATTATGAGGAATAAGGATGTGCTTCTGGTTCAGGTCCAGTGGCACCATCAGAGATGGTCCGAACTGACTTGGTATCCAGAGTCGGATATGCGAGAGCAGCATCCAGATTTATTCGCGGAGCACGACTTCGAGGGCGAAGTCTGATTCTAGTGGGGGAAAATTGTAACATCCCAAGTCCAAGTATATTCTATAAAACCCTGACCTTGAGCTTTTGTTCATTTTGACCCTTAAATGGGAAAAGGGTGGTGAGCGAGTACGTGGGGGGTACTCAAGAGTACGCTTAGCGTACTCGTTTGTGTGTTTGTAACGCAGATAATCACCTAGTACGTTGGACGTACCAGTGGGTACGCTGGGCATACTAGGCGCATAATGAAACCCTAATTGTGAGCAAGCTCCATATTTAAAGGACATGATGGCCTCATTTCTGGCCACCATTCCCAGCCACCAAAACCTCTAAACCCTAATTCTTCATCCTTGTATTTGGAGAGTGCATTTAGGAGCTTGTGAGTACATCTTTGTGATCTTGAGGTGGAGAAAGAGCTTGGAAGAGAAGGAGTGAGAGCCTAGGAGTTTAGATCTGAGCTTAGCTACGTGAAAGGCTTCCTAAAAAGGTATAAAGCTTCAAGCTTTCTTATCCTTTGCTTTGGTTCATTTATTTGGTGTAATTAGGGTTTTAGTCCAAAAGGTGGAGACTTTATGAGTAAATGAGCTCCAAAGGCCTTGATCTACCCCTTTTCAGTGTATATTGTGATATAAAGTCATAAAAATCCCATCTTGGACGTTAAGAGTGAGCCATGCATGAGATAAGAGATTCTTAAGGAAAGGGGTTGTGTGTTTTGAGTGTTGGTGACATTTTAGGCCATGAAAAGGCTTAAAGTCACTGAGTTTATGGATTAAGGGACATTAAAGTGACCATATCTGAAATATGAGTCCATGTCTTAACTGGTTAACACCAAAACATGAGGCGTGTGAAACTAGGGCGTACGTTGGGCGTAACCCCAAGTACGCGTAGCGTAGGGGTTGAGCACCCCTGATTCTGTGTAGCAGCCGAGTACGCCCAATGTAGGTAGGTGGTACGCACAGCGTACTCCCTGCTGTTGACTTTCATTGACTTTTAGGGTTTGGTCAAGATTAAGGACTATTAAGCCTATGGAGGTGTAAAATGGTCTTTTACCCTTCTGTGAGTTGTAGAAGGGTTAGTCTAGCTTCTTGAGGGTCAATATAAATTACGGATAATTATTATGTATTAGGCAGAGGCTAGACCGGTGTGTGCAGTTCAAGATCCCGAGTACGAGATTTTCATTCACTAGCTTACGAGGTGAGTCTTCTCACTATACTTACCTTGAGTGGTAACTTATGTTTGACTAGTAGGTCTTATGTGCATGTGCTTAGTATTGAGATATCCTACTATTTGTATTGTGATATGTTTACTGTGTATTATATTGAGTTGATGAATTGAGGGACCAAAGGGTCCACCTGAGTTGTGGGACCGGAGGGCCCCACTGAGACACATTGACTGGAGGGTCCTATAGAGTTATAGCCTCTAGTGGCTAATATGTGATATGTGGTATTTTGGGGAACTCACTAAGCTTTATGCTTACCGTGTTATGTCTTATGTGTTATGTGTTTCAGGTAGTTCCGAGGATCGCGGCAAGGCACCGACATGATTGTACACACTGGTGAGAGATTGTCTTTATGATTCTTGGATTTGTGTTTTAATTGTTGACATTTGAGACATATGTGATTTGAGAACTATGAAATGAGTTATATTCTGTTTTTAAAATGAGAAAAATTGTTTGAAAATTTACGTCGTTACAACAAGGTAGCTAAGAATTTTGTAAAAGGGAATTTTCCTAGGAGAGACCCTTTCCTCTCGAATGATTGGGAGTGTCATCAATATATGAGCTATTCTTCTTCATTCATAACTATGAGTTGTTAATCTTCTAAAAATAAGTAAGAGGTTATCAATTGGTATCAGAGCTCATGGGAGGAGAAGCAAAAGATGCAACTAAAGATGTTGGCGTTGTAAAAAAGGTGGAGGAACAAGTGATTGCTCTGCAGATTCAACTCCAATCCCATAGAGGAGATATTTAAGAGATGAAGCTGAGAATGGATGTTATTTAACATAGGATGAGACAGAACCATGAAGAAATGACATTCACATTGACCAAGCCGCTACAGAAACCAAACGTGAATGCAGGAATTAGAAGAGGAAACCCAAGAACGCCTCCTTTTGGAATGGCCACTCCGTTTGGGAACCCTGGAAACAAGAACAAGGCCATGGGAGAATCTGGGAGTGGTAGTTCCGACCATTATAGTTTCACCCAAGGGGGATCTGGGCAAGATGGATCTTGAATCATCTTTAGGAGTGTCGACCCAAATAACAGTAGAAGAGGTTCGAGTATTGCACAAGGAAAATCGACATGCCTTCCTTCGATGGAACTGACCCCGATGGCTGGATTCTTCGGGCGGAAAGATACTTTGGCATTTATCAATTAAAAAATGATGAGAAAATAGAAGCAGTGATGTTGTGTTTGAGTGGAGTGCCCTATCATGGTATCGATGGTCGAACAAACAAAGGATGGTAACGACATGGGAAGATATGAAGCAGTTTTTCATGAGGAAATTTCGCTCTATCCAAGGTGGAGATCACTATGAATAGTGGTCGTCGCTGGAACAAACGGGGAGTACGTCAGAGTATTTCACCGATTCATTGAACTCGCAGCTCCGTTAGAGGATGTTCACAGTCGGATTGTTATACGAACGTTCCTTAGTGGGCTAAAGCCTACGATTAAAAAAGAGTTACGCATGTGGGCTCCTTCTGATTTGGGTCGAGCAATGGATATTGTAACACCCATAAAACTCGAGTCAATTTAAAACATTTTAATTCACTCAAAAACCATAAAGTTCATACATTTGTTTTCAAATTAGTTTAAACATCAGAGTATTCCTCAGAACAATATCACATAAATCATAAAACATGAGGAGTGGTACGATCACGCCTTCGCTTTGTCACGATCTCCTGAAGTACCTAAAACAATACACTGAACTGTAAGCCCGAAAGCTTAGTGAGTTACCACCCAAAATACCAACCACACATAAACATACTCATAACATCACAAATAGAACAGTCATGCATATCGAGTCTACAGTGTGGTTGGTCCGCCTGCACCAGGCCTTTAGTCCACCCGGTCCACTCTCTCTCTGAGTCTACAGTGTGACTGGTCCACCCGCATCGGGCCTTCAGTCCACCTGGTCCACTCTCCCTCCGAGTCTACAGTGTGACTGGTCCGCCCACACCGGGCCTTTAGTCCACCTGGTCCACTCTCCGAGTCTACAGTATGACTGGTCCGCCCGCACCGGGCCTTCAGTCTATCTGGTGCACTCTCCGAGCCTCGGCACGTCTGGTTCGCCCTCTTGGGGCCTTCAGCCTATCCGGACCGCTTGTTGGGCCTTCGTTCTAACTGGTACGCCCTGGGTATGTTGGTCTACAACACAAAGCAGGACCCACCTCAACCCAACCCCAGTCCAAACAACCATGTGCACATAAACATATAATCATATAACAATTCACATCTAATCAAACCGATTTAACAGATCACATATCATAACAACATCCTAACCAGGATACCGACCTAACCGGTCACTAACATAGCATCATCCTATATACCAGGATACCGACCTTAACCAGGTCTCTAACATACACCATCCTGATAACTAGGATACAGACATAGCAAGAAATAACATATCAAACAGATAACCGGATTTCAATCTGATAAAGGGCTGGTCTTGGTGCCTTAGACCCTATTGATATAGTGAGGATAACTCACCAGCAACTGCCGACTAAAGAATAAGATCACGCTGCTCCAACCACCGACACGAACTCCACCACTGTACATTACCAAATAACCAAATCCAATAAATACCAATAATTACAAAAATACCCCTGGAAGTCAACTGGTCAACCCTTGGTCGAAGTCAAAGTCCTCAGCCAAAGACAACCTTCCTGGTTGACCCTACTCGCCGAGTCAACGCATTGACTCGTCGAGTCCTTATACTCAGAAACTCCCAATCACGACTCAACTCACCGAGTCACCCCAAGACTCGTCGAGTCCAACAATCTTCGAGTCCCATCCTGCTCAACTCACCAAGACACGGCTTAACCAGAAAAGGCTAGGGTTCCATGACCAGACTCTCCGAGTCCAAGAACAGACTTGCCGAGTCCAAGGCAATCTTCAACAGACTCGCCGAGTTGTTCTTCCAACTCGCTGAGTCCATGCATATATTCATACAACTCATCGAGTGCACCCATGTAACTCGCCAAGTCTCTCCAGTTCTCAATCCAAACAAAGGCTTTTTAAGCCATGCAGGGACTCCAATCAATAGATCCATTCCTCTACAACCTAACCCTCACGTAAAGTTGCAAACTTTATGTGAAAGCAAGGAGATATAAGCCCAAAACACTTCTAGGGCTAGGGTTCAAGACAAAGGGCTTCACCAATGACTCTTAGACAGGAACTTTAGGACCTTTTGGGCCATCACAAGTTTAGATCTGAAGTAGCAACTTCAGATCTAAGCCTCAAACTCGAGATAGCTCCCAAACAAGCTAATGAATCCCAAATCAACCACCATTCATGAATCAATAATGAAATATCTTAAGGAAGAGGTTCCTTACCCCTGAAATGTGCCTAAACAGAAGTAGATTCCAGATCTACCCAAGCCCCTTGATGATGGTCTCCAAATCCCCAAGCTTCTTACACAAATTTTCTCTTCCAAGCTCTAATTCTTCATCAATGGAGTCACACACACGAGATGAGGGTTTCTAGATCTCAAATGGGTAGCCAAGAGGCTGAAGGTGGGTTATAATGTGTTTTATATAGGGCATAATCCCCAGATTAGGGTTTTTCTCCCTTCAGCACCAACTCATCGAGTCCAACTGCCGAGTCGGTCACTTAATACGTGACCAGAACCGCGACTCGACTCGCCGAGTCGACCTTCCTTATTTGCACTAAGAACCCTGAACTTGCACTTCTGAACTCGGGGTGTTACAAATCTAGTCCCTCGAATTGAAGACACACTTACGCTGGTCAGATCCAACGGAGTTGGAGCTTTAGGGATCTAAAACGCAAGTCAAACCCTAACATATCGACATCTCATTCTCCTTATTTCTCCACCACTACGAAAGCTAGAAATGTTAGACAAAATTCCGGTGGGGATAAAATGCTAACTGAAGCACAAATCGCGGATAAGAGAGCTAGAGACTTGTGTTATAAGTGCGATAACAAGTGGCACCCAAGACATAGATGTAAATCCCATGTTAACATGATTTTAGTGGATGAAGAATACACAGAGAGAATGGTCCCAATGAGAGTCGAGAAGAATAGGTCACCTTGGAAACAACTGAAATCGACCATCGTATTGCGGTTCCCTCAACTCTATTGCTGGTATGTCTTCTCCTAAAACAATGAAAATCAAGGGAAACATCATTTCGCAACCGATGGGGCCACCCATAATTTTTTCTTATACTTTGGTGAGTAAGCTTGAATTACCTGTTAAGGACCTTAACATCGAGTCGTAGGGGTACGCATAGGAACTGGGGACAATGAAGTTGCTCAAGCTGTATGTAAAGGGGTGTTGTTATAGTTACAGGAAATTGACATAATTGAAGAATTTCTACCACTTTGTTTAGGGAGTTCCAGACTCATTTTAGGAATGAAATGGCTAGAAACATTAGGTACTACACAAAGAAACTGGAAGAATCAAACCATAGAATTTGACCTGGGTGGCAAGAGACTGAAATTGCTAGGAGGCCCGACTTTAGGCAAGTCTTTGGTGTCCCTAAAAGTCCTTGAATGGGAGATAAGGCATGAAAAAGAAGGAATTTTGGTGGAGTTAAGCAACACTGATATGGGAGAATCTCAAATGCCGACCATCCTGAATTTTTTAATAAAATTTTTGACACGATTTAGAGAACTTTTCAATGAATCATCGACTAACCTCCTACGAGATTTTTGGAGCATCAAATTATACTGAAAGAAGGCACGACCCCGGTAAACTTAAGGCCTTACTAATACCCTCACTACCAAAAACAAGACATCGTCCAATTTTTTTAATTAAGTATCGGTGGATCATAGTTACAAGATTATCTCAAAAGGTTGCGTACCATGTTTTGAACGTTCCGTACCGAAATGTGGTATCTAATCGATCCCAATCATGGCCGAAACGGTCTCCGGTACGACACAGTGAAAATCCAATCAAGCATCTGATACGATGACGGGAACGCGATTCAATCGACGTGGATTGCTTGGATTCGCGTTTCATGTGCCCCGATTCATGTTTCTGGTATGACGATTTGGCTATTGGGTCACTGAATTGGCGATCAGGTAGGAACTATAATGTCGATTCCAAAAAGAAACGATTCACGAAAACGGACTCTTCGACTCTTGTTCTGCTTCCTCTATACCAGGTACTGTTACCTTATTAATTCAGACCTTTCCCACCATAAACTTCATCTTCTTCAGTTACATGATTCTTGCAGTAATCAATTTTCCAATTGCTTCCCAGTAATCAATTTCCAATTTCTATTTCTATTTCTGCTTCTCTTCTACTCTTCTACTGCTATTCTGTTATTGAATTTGAGAATGGTTTTTGGCACTCGTGTTCATCTATCAAGGAATGAAACAAAAACACCAGAAAAATTTGTTGACATTGGTGAGGACGACATACCAGTAGGTGCATCAGGAAGCAAAAAAATGATAAAGAAGCTGGAAAACCTCTTCTGGAAGAAGTGACTATGGTTGGTTTAGGTACTAGTAAGAATGATGGTGGATCAAAGTAGTGGATTTGTAACCATTGCAAAGTGAAATATACAAGCTCATACACTAGGATTCATACGCATTTGTTTGGTGCTCAAGCTGGGAAGACGACAGAAATTAGAAGATGTCCAACTATGTTTAATGAATTGTCCAAGCTACAACGAATTTCGATCAAGGTGAAAGAAGCCAAGAGCGGAGGTGTGTCAAGAACTTTAAAAAATTCAATCCTTTCAAAAAATTCAGCATCAAAGAAACGACTTGAAAAAGCTTTTGGTGTCATGAAGCGTAATATTGTGGACATGAAATCAAGATAGGCTTGTGTGCTAATGGTATCCCATTCAATGTCTTGCAGAATCCTTAATTCATTGAAATTATACAAGCCATCAAGAAGTCACCGGATGGATATAAACCTCCATCTAGTGAAAAAGCAAGAACCGTCTTCCTAGATGAGTGTGTGCGAGATATTGATAAAGAACTAATACAAGTGAAAGATACTTGGTACACTCAAGGTGTTTCTATTATTCGGATGGGTGGTCTAATGTCAAACATAAGCCACTTCTCAATGTTGTCGTCAATGCTTGTGGTGCAGTGTTTATGTATGCGGAAGATTATTCGAGGGTCGAGAAAACGGGAGTGGCGATTTCCAAGTTTCTAAGAGGAGCAATTGAAACCGTTGATCCAAGTAATTTCTTACAAGTGGTGACGGACAATGCGGTTAATTGCAAAGCTGCCGGACGCGAGATCGAAAAGGTATTTAAACATATCTTTTGGTCACCTTGTTGTGTTCATAGTTTAAACTTGAGTTTTAAAGATATGGCATAAGAATTTTATTGGATGAGTGATACCTATAGGAGGGGAAAGCAATTGTTAAATGCTTTATTAACCACACTCATGCCTTGTCGATGTTTTGTGAAAATTCAAAACTAGATTTATTGAAGGTGGCAAAACTTGGTTTGCTTCACACTATATTCTTTTAAAAAGAATTATGGAGTGTTGGGAGGTTCTTACGACAACAATAGTCCTTAATTCTTGGAGAGATTGGATAAAATTTAAGGATGAAAATACGAGAGTTAATGGGGAAAAATTATGTTATACAATTAAAGATGATTCGTTTTAGGACGATGTTGTAATGCCCGTAGATCCGGGCTAGTCAATTTAGAGATAATAGGGGTCGAAAACGACTTTTCGACAAAATATTATTTAGAATAAATAATTATAACCAAGTTTTATAATATGTCTCAAGGGTTCCGTACATATAAAGAACGCCGAAATCCAAGTTATAACGAAGAGGTTATGGCCCGTCGAAGTTTTACGGTAAAACCGGCACGGCACCGGGAGACGTAAATAGTGAATTTTTGATAAAGGCCTTTTTAGCCTTATCGATCCAAATAAAAGTTGTAGTATATATGTTAAATCGATAACATACAAAAAAAAGAACTCCCAAATCTGACTTCGTATGAGGAAGTTATGAATTTTCTAAGATTTGGCTTAGCAGTGCACGACCCGAAACTTGAATTTTAGTTCGAGCGGTTTTTGGCCTACGAAACCTAAATGAGAATTGAAGATCTCATTAATAGGAACTCAATGGTAAAAAGACAGACGAAAACAGAGTCTGTATGTAGAAGTTATGAGTTTTAGGCGGACATTTAACAATATAATCTCCTGGTACTGTTAAATCTAAGATCGGTCAAGAATTAGCCGATGGAGTCAAAATGAAATTTGTAGATCTTATTTTTACCTACACGTGGATATAAAGAACGTAAAAAACGGAGGTCGTATGTGAAAGTTATGGATTTTAGAAGTCGGAAGTGTGTTGTGCGAAAATGGGTGATGTGGCACAATCTTGGCCATTGCTTTCTCCCCAAGTCTTGCCACTAGATGGTGATATGTGGCACCAAGTTCAGCAATTTTCACCCTATAAGTATTGTTTAACGCTTATATAATAGTAATAATAGCTAGGTTATTAAGTAGTATCGACAAATAATAGACTAAACTTTAGTGGTAATAATACTAGGTTTCGTCGAAGGAAATTATTTTTATGAAGCGAAGCGATGTCTGAGTTCGGAATTAGCACCTTTTCAAGTGAGTGCATAGTCTCTTTCATGAACATGATTTTAATACAAGTATTAATTAAAGTATTAAATATATGTTAAAGAGTTAAATATTTGTTGAAGAGTTTATGTGTGAGTGCATAGTCCCTTTCATGAACATGATTTTAATACAAGTATCGATTGAAGTATTAAATATATGTTTATGTGCAAATTATTTGATGTTGCCTGATACTTGTTAAAGAACATACCTTATCATATATGCTGATTTAGGATAAAGAGAAAACCTAAATTAATTATGAGGAATATTGGGTAGTGTTTTCTTATGAGTACGAGTGAATTATACTCAGAGAATAAAACCTTAGTATATGTCATTGATCCGGGAGCATGGATTAGACATAGTCATTGTCCCTAGTCCGAGAGTATGGATTAGGCATAATCATTTATCATTAATCCGAGAGTATGGATTAGTCATTCGTCCCTAGTACAAGAGTATGGATTAGTTAAGTCGTTCATTTCTGATCCGGGAGTATGGATTAGGTAAAACGGCTAATCTTAGGTTCGAGAGTATGGATAGTCTCGTTGTGAGGATCGACGGGGTAGGATAAGATTTGTTTATATATATATATATATATATATATATATATATATATATATATATATATATATATATATATATATATATATATATATGGTGAAATTGTATATTTTGTGAGTTTTAAACTATATATATGGTATAACATTGTGGGATTGAAATCCCTATGTACTCACCAGGTTTCCTAACCTGACTCACTCAGTTTATTTATATCACAGGTGTTGATATGAAGTCACATTACACTGAGAGATTAAGGAGATATAAATCACTAGTGATAATGAATGTAAGTTATGTTTATGCTTATGTTTCTATATTGACGATGACATCCGAAATGTTTAAAAATGAATAAAAATACTTTTTCTTCGGAAGTGCTTTGATAATGTATTTATCATGTTTTACTGGGAACAAATTCTGCAACATTTTTATTAAAAGAGGTACTCTGATTTTTATAAAGCATAAACAAAATCGGTCTTTTCTGGCCGTGAAAATGGGGATGTCACAGTTGGTATCAGAGCATTAGTTTAAGCGAACTAGGAATATGGATTTATTTCTAGACTTAAACTTAGAATGCTAAGTGATAATTGTGAGGTGTGAGCGCTAGCTTATTTTAGGAATTGTGCCTAAAATGCTTTTATGTGCTAAATGCTTGTGCTTGATATGTTGTTATTTGTTCGGATCTATGGTTTATTACCGACCGGATCTGGAAACCGTATGTGTTTAGGATTCTAAGCGTTTAACTACAATATTAGAACTAGCATATAAACATTTCGGAGTGATAAGGATGATTTAAACGTGAATCCTAAATAAAGATCTAGATTCACCTTATTCAGTGTATAGATCAACATGGCAAGGACCCGTAATGGAAACGTGAATGCAAATGGGAACCGAGATCAGCCCCCAGTGATTGAGCAAATACCTATTATAGTAGCCGCTCCTGAGCCAATCACAATGGCCGAAGTTTACTTCAACAAGGCGTTTACTTCAACAAACTCGATAGGAACTTACGATGCCTATCGAACAGCCCGAACTGAATGATGGGCAGTCAGAGGAAGGGAACTATAGTGGGACCGTTGGTCAAGCTGATGCACCGGTGATTAGAAGGATTAATCAAGATGACGGAGTCGAGAGGAATGGATGCAAGTACAAAGATTTTCTGACTTGGAAGCCATCGAATTTCACTGGAAAGGAAGATCCGATCAGAGTTATGGATTGGATCTCGGAGATGGAGTTGACCTTCATTACGTGTGGTTGCATAGGCAAATTACAGACCATGTTTGCAGTACGACAGTTCCGAGGAGGTGCTGTTCGTTGGTGGAACACCCTGGGAAAGACTTTAAGCCCTAATGATCCCCTGAAACTGACATGGGCAGAGTTTTTGGTGCAATTCAAACGTAAGTACTGTTCAACCCAAAACCTGCTTGAGCTAGAGACCCAATTCCTAACCTTGAAGAAAGGAAGCATGACCATCGATGAATACACCAACAACTTCACGGACAAGATAGAGTTTGCTTTGCGCCTTGTCCCGGACGAGCTGACAAAAATTGAAAAGTACACAAAGGGACTTCCATGGGAGTATGCGGTGCCAGTACGCCAGGCACCTACTTTGGAGTCAGCTATCTGGGCTGCCAAGTCTGTTGAAGATGTGATCAAGGGAAGAGCCACCAGCAAGATGGAGGTTGGCGAGAAGAGAAAGTTTGAAGGATCCTCAAGATCCGACGAGAAGAGAAAATTCTCGAAGTCTGGTTCAAAGAAGTTCGAAGAAGGAACGCAATGGTGTGACAAGTGCAGAAAGAATCACATTGGGAAATGCTCTAAAGAGATGACCTGCTTTAAATGCGGGAATACTGGTCATTACGCAAGTGAATGCACAACCAAGAGAGAAGTCTGCTTTAAGTGTGGTGAAGAGGGACACTTCAAGCAAGACTGCCCAAGGAAAGAAGAAGCTACAAAGGCGAATATTCTGCCAAAACCAAAGGCAAGAGCATTTCAGATGATCCTTGACGAAGCTGATGACAACGCGAGGAATAAAGGATGAGGACTTCATATCCGAAGAACGAGTTATGCAGTAGCCATAATATCGTATGATGTAGCCTATTAGAGGCATAGTCTAGGGTGAACTTGAACACCTATGTAATCGTTTCAAGGAATAATATAAAAACCTTCATTTTGCTATCCAATGTGTTAAGATGTCATGTGATTTTATTTTATGGTGACTTGGGAAAACTGCGAGACAATACTTGGAGCGAGTATGAGTAGGTGTAAATGGTAGTAGAGGCCTATACTACCGGAAGCACAGGACTCGCACTTGGATCAGGGAAGGTCACAAGGTTACCAAGAAACTAGTAATTGGTACCGTTTTATTCAAGAATATCGTTACCATCGTTTCGGTAATGACTAAGAAGGTGATTGTTATACCAACCCTAGTGGTCATATCAAATTGAGTCCGACTACGATATGTATGATAAATAGTTCATATAATTAGGTCCGATATAGCAACTGACTTAAGCTAAAAGCTTGAAGAGAAAAACAATCAAAGTGATCAATAGAGGTATCGCGATAGTTGCTTG
Organism: Lactuca sativa; assembly: GCF_002870075.4. Classification (NCBI taxonomy): domain Eukaryota; kingdom Viridiplantae; phylum Streptophyta; class Magnoliopsida; order Asterales; family Asteraceae; genus Lactuca; species Lactuca sativa. Next base: position 73,567,981 of record NC_056623.2, on the reverse strand, counting down.
TAGCTAGAAATGCTACCTTTTAAGATGAGATTGGAACATGAACGAAAGTATAGTCTGTTCTGGAAGACTCTAAGAGACCTGAGTCTAAGCGTGGGAATATACGATGATAAGTCATTAGAATATGACACATCGGTCCATTTTAGTAAAAAAATAACTTATCTTAAGTTTGTTAAGAAGAAGAAGAAGTCTCTAGTAAGGATCGAGATTGTGACTTGAAGGTCATAATTTGGAGTCTAACGTGAGATAGGGAGCAAGTGCAAGATCGAGCACCGCCTGCAATCAGGAAGTCTTAGAGTTAGATATTCGTTCGAAGAAACATCAAAGTTACGGTTATTACTTATGTAACGCCGTAAATTTCAAAACAAATTTTCATTTAAATATAATGGTTTAATTCTTAAAAACACTTTTCTTAAAATCTCATTCATGATCAAATTACAAAATATAACTCCATTTTCACTTGCATAATAAACCAGGATCCTCGAAATATAACTCTTTCGCTGGTGTGTACAATCAAGCCGGTGCCGTCCCGTGATCCTGTGAGAAACCTGAAACACATAACACAAAACTGTTGGAATAGTGTCTAAGGCTGTAACTATATTCGGTTGTGCATGGTCCTTTTGGGTTGCCTTCACCATAGCAACTTGATAGGATGATTTATTAAGAGAGAATAAATATTATTAATATATTATGGGAATAATATAATGAATAATATATTTGTTATTTGATTAATATAAGTCATAGAATTAATTAGAATTAATTTGGTGACTTAAAGAGATTAATTAAATAAAGGGGTATAAACTGTCAATTGTTTGATAGTTAAGCTTTAGACTGTAAATCCATTTGGATATGGTTTGGACGGATTCTAAGAGCTTTAGGAAAGCTAAAATCGTCCATATACTTATCTATGGAATGGATTTGGATAGCCTTAAGAGAAGATTATCCAATTAGGGTTTAGGTTGTAACCCTTAAGGAGTCTACAAGTATAAATAGACCCCATAGCATAGGGAATTCGACACTTGACCTAAAGCAAGGAACCTCTGGTCGAATTCCTCCCCTCTCCTCTCTCCTAAATCATTCTTATTGCTATTGGTGTTTGTAAGCCATTAGAGGAGTGACACTTGTGACTCTAGAAGCTCCAAGACCTCAAGATCAACAAGGAACTCAAAGGTATGATTCTAGATCTGTTTCAATGTTGTTATTTAACCTAATTAGTCATTAGAAGACTTGGATTCAAAGCATGTTTATTAGAAAGCCTAGATCCAAGCATTAGGGTTTTGCATGCGCACATAGGAAAGTTCTTATGGCTAAAACCCATCAGTGGTATCAAAGCCTGGTTTGGTTTTCTGTAAATTGTTGCTTGATTAACTGAAACAAACCTGCAAAATTCGAATTTTTGGTTTCTGAGTCATGGACTCGGCGAGTCTCAAAGTGGACTCGGCGAGTAGGCCTGACTCGGCGAGTCCATTTGTGCACTCGGCGAGTCCAGGCGTCAGGAATGGCCAGATTCGGGATTTCTTTGAGTTTATCTTATCTTAACTTACCATAAACTAATTAGATCAACATGAATTCGTTTTTCTGATAAATATAACTATTATCTTGATCTAGTTAAGGGTAATTATCAACTAATTAAATATTTAATTTCCTTATATATATGATAATTAATTAATTATTTTAATTATTTTGGTAATTATCTTAAAAGAAATCTTGAATAAATCAAATATAGATAATTAGGATATTAATTGTTAATTGGAATTATTTGTTATTTGATCCTCCATGTTTTAAATGTTTAAAACCTACCCTCATGTTTTGAAATTTACTTTTGTGATTAAAAGCTTTAATTTAGACAACTTAAATTTCAAACCCTAGATTTTAAAAGTTTTAAAATACAACCCTATACTAATATGATATTACTAGAATAATATATATATGTATAACTAAATGCTAGTCTTACCGTTAGTAGGCCTCATTCACGAAGCCGGTCTATAAGGTGGGTATAAGGTTGCGGCCTATAAAATGGCGCTTAATGGGTGTACACTCACACCCACCGCTTGCTTGATTGGTGGAGGGTCGTTAGCCGAACGGGTAGGATAGGGCAACCTCATCCTCTCATTAAAAGTATAATAAGAAATACAAAGTAACTACACACATTTTAAAAATTTCCCAATCCTAGTTACTTTAGGAAAAGTGAATTGATGCAATCCCATGAAATTACACTTTGCACCTTGCTAAGATGTTGGTGGAGCGTGTGTGGTTTACCGGCACACTAATTGGTTCTAAGCGAAGGTGGCAAAGGGTGATTCGTTGTTTATCATAGTTCGATGGAGCGTGTGTGGTTTACCGGCACGTCGAATAGGTGATTGTTACAATGAAGGCGCCATGTGAATTTGCATGGTAATTCACACCCGCTTTGTGATCCTCGGCATCCCAGTCACAAACAAGAGGGGCATATCGAGATTTAAACATGCCATTGAATAGATTCAATGAATCTCATCCGAACCTAGGAATTCTCAAAAACACTTAGGGCTAATAGTGTAAGCTTTTGATGGAGAATTAGTGAATCGTCATTCACTTACCTTCAATTTATTTGCATATTAGATTACGGCATCCCTTTTCTAGTATGTAAATGTTATTGTTGGATCCTAGCCCTAATTTTCTTATGGGGTGATAATTAGGGATTCTTATTCTAATCTATCTTTGTCCTTTTCTAATTGTAGATGTCGAACGCAAACAACGCTGCTGCTAGTTCTTTCACATTGATGAGCCTTTGCCAAAAGGTCACCTTCGATGGAACGAACTTTAGCGAATGGATAAGATACATTCGCACCATTGCTCGCTATGAGGATAAGGAGTATGTCCTCGATGAGAAGCTCGAGAAAATCAACCCCGAAATTGCTACTCCCGCCGAAATCACCGCCTTTGAAACTCATGAGCGAGATGCAACGAAGGTACATTGCATCATGATCGCCACCATGAACTCCGAATTCCAAAAGTCCTACGAGGACATGTACCCGTACGAGATGCATCAAGACTTATTGGAGAGGTACCACCAAAACGCGAGACAAGAGAGGTACGAGATTTTCACTAACATGATTTCCGCGAAGATGGGTCATGGAGAATCTCTTACCGTGCACTTGCAAAAGATGCAAAGGTATGTCGACCGCCTTCGCAAGTTAAATGTTGACTTCGGTGAGGATTTGGCGATCGACATGGTGCTTCACTCTTTGCCTCCGATGTACAATCAATTTAGGATGACCTACCACATGAACAAAGAAGAAGTCACCCTAAGCAAGCTCCAAGGTCTCTTGAGGGTTGCTGAGAGCAACTTCAAGGACAAGTCTGTTGCACCCACTCCCAATCCGCCCGCTGCTCCTGTCTTGGCTATTGGACAAGGGAAGGGAAAGAAGAGGAAAGCTTCATCAAAGAACCATCGCAAGGTGAAAGCCCGAGATGGTGCCTCTTCTAGTGGGACCAAAGTTGATCCCGCCAAGCCCTACTCTAACCCGAAGGAGGCAGAGTGCCACCACTGCCACAAGATAGGACATTGGAAGAGAAGCTGCCCGGATTACCTGCAAGCAATCAAAGAAGGAAAGATCAAGCCATCTTTCGCAGGTATATATACAATCAAATCTAACGATTCTAATCATGCTATTTCTTGGGTTCTTAATACCGGTTGTGGTTATCACATTTGTTCTAATGTGCAGGGACTAAGAAGAAGTAGGGATGTGGAGCAAGGAAGGATCAATCTAATCATGGGGAACAGAAGATCGTCGCCTGTGACCAAGATTGGAGTGTATTCCTTAGTGCTTAGGAATAGTTTAGTTTTAGATTTGAACAATTGTTGCTATTCGCCAGAAATGGCAAGAAACATCATTTCATTTCATGGTTTATTTAGACAAGGATTTAGATTTTCCTTTAATAATGAGAATGGTTCTATTTTGGCTTATCTAAATGGTGTCTTTTACTTTGAAGCTATACCATGTAATGGAATATATGAAACCGTTATGATTGTTGATAACTTAGGAAATGATGTTTTGAATATTGATTCTTCCACTAGTATGGATAAAGCATCCTTGTGGCATTGTCGTCTTGGACATGTCAACAAGAAACGCATAGCCCAACTCCAAAAGGATGGAGTGTTGGAGTCATTCGACCTTAGGGAAGATGACACATGCGAGTCTTGTTTGCTTGGGAAGATGACTAAGTCGCCCTTCACGAGTACATGTGAAAGGGGCAAGGGTCTATTGGAACTAGTACATACCGATGTGTGTGGACCGTTTAGATCAACCACGAAGGATGGGAACCGCTTCTATGTGACTTTTACCGATGACTATAGTAGATATGGGTATATCTACTTAATCAAGCAAAAGTCAGACACCTTTGAAAAGTTCAAAGAATTCAAGAATGAAGTGGAGAATCAATTGGGCAGGAAAATCAAGATGCTTCGATCCGATCGAGGAGGAGAGTATCTAAGTCTTGAATTCCACGATTATCTCAAGGAGTGTGGAATAGTTTCACAATTGACGCCTCCTAGGACATCGCAGTTGAATGGTGTGGCAGAAAGGCGTAATCGAACCTTATTGGATATGGTTCGCTCTATGATGAGTCGTGCTTCGCTACCAATCTCTTTTTGGGGGTATGCCTTAGAGACTGCCGCCCATATCCTTAACCGAGTCCCTACTAAGAAGGTTGCCAAAACACCTCACGAGATGTGGACAGGGAAGGCTCCCTCGTTGGCACATATCAAGGTTTGGGGTTGCGAGGCTTTCGTAAGACGAGATACTCACGACAAGCTTGAACCTCGAAGTGAGCGATGTATTTTCATCGGCTACCCGCAGACATCCTTTGGATATCTCTTCTATAGACCGAAGGACAATGTTGTCTTCGTTGCAAGGAGAGGAGTTTTCCGAGAGCGAGAACTCATAAGTCAAGGAGACAGTGGGAGGCAAATCGAGCTTGAAGAGATTCAAGAGTCGATAGATGAAGGAACCTCTACCGCTGGCACTCAACCCGAGGAGGAAACTCCGGTTGAACCGATTGACGAATCCTTACCTCTTAGACGTTCCGATAGAGTTAGAGTTCATCCCCAGTTCTATGGCTTTCATATTACTACCGAAGGGGACACGTATATTAGTGATGGTACACTAGTAAACCTTGATGAACCTAATAGCTATAAGGAAGCCATGGCAGGCCCGGAGTCTGCAAAATGGAAAGAGGCAATGGATAGCGAGATCCAATCCATGTATGATAACCAAGTTTGGAATTTGGTTGATTTTGTGCCCGGACGTAAGACCGTTGGGTGCAAATGGATCTTCAAGAAGAAGACCGACGTGGATGGAAACGTACACACATATAAAGCACGATTGGTTGCGAAGGGCTTTACTCAAACTCCTGGAGTTGACTATGATGAGACCTTCTCACCAGTTGCGAAGATTAAATCTATTAGAGTGATGCTAGCTATTGCCGCATTTCATGATTATGAGATTTGGCAAATGGATGTCAAGACCGCTTTCCTTAATGGGAAGCTGGCTGAGGATGTGTACATGGCTCAGCCCGAAGGGTTTGTGGATCCGAAGCATCCGAATAGAGTGTGTAAGCTTGAGAAGTCCATTTATGGACTTAAGCAAGCGTCTCGCAGATGGAATCTTTGCTTCGATGAGAAAGTCAAAGAGTTTGGATTTGTACGAAGCGAAGACGAGTCTTGTGTATATGTCAAGGCCAGTAGGAGTATAGTAAGCTTTCTCGTCCTATATGTCGATGACATATTGCTCATAGGAAATGACATCCCGACTCTGCAGGAAGTTAAGTCCTGGCTCGGGAAGTGCTTCGCTATGAAGGACCTCGGAGAAGCTTCTTACATCTTGGGAATAAGGATAGTGAGAGAAAGAAGTAAGAGACTAATTGGACTTAGTCAGAACACTTACTTGGAGAAGGTACTGAAACGTTTTAGTATGGAAAACTCAAAGAAGGGAGAACTACCGATACAAAGTAATGCCAAATTGAGTAAGACTAAAAGTCCGAGTACCGAAGCTGAGATAGCAGAAATGAGCCGAGTACCATACGCTTCCGCAGTTGGCTCAATCATGTACGCTATGACTTGTACTCGCCCTGATGTAGCCTTCGCTTTGAGCATGGTTAGCAGGTATCAAGGGAATCCTGGCAAAGCACATTGGATTGCGGTGAAGAATATCCTTAAGTACCTTCGGAGGACAAAGGAATGGTTCTTAGTCCTCGGAGGGAGTGATGACTTGAAGGTGCGAGGGTATAGTGACGCCAGTTTTCAAACCGACAGGGACAACTACCGTTCGCAGTCGGGATGGGTCTTTACCCTAAATGGAGGAGCAGTGACATGGAAAAGTTCCAAGCAGGAAACCGTAGCTGATTCAACGTGCGAATCAGAGTACATTGCAGCGAGCGAAGCGTCGAAGGAGGCAATATGGCTAAAGAACTTCATCGGTGATCTTGGAGTCGTACCTGCCATAAAGGAGCCAATGGAGATTTTCTGTGATAACGAAGGTGCGGTTGCCTTAACCAAGGAACCGAGGGATCATGGTAGATCAAGACATATCGACAGAAAGTATCACTTCATTAGACATCGTGTAGAAGAAGGACAACTCGTAGTTAAGAGGATATCATCAGAAGATAACCCAGCAGATCCGCTTACGAAGGGACTGAGTAGGGTTAAGCACTTGCAGCATGCTAGGAGTATTGGGCTGAAGGATGATATTAGCATAGATTAGATAGTATTAGAAACGTGTAATAGATAAATGTAATTGACATTTGATGATTAAATAAAGGAGTTTTATTTATGAGTAATGTTACTATCTTATGTTAATTGTTTAAGCTATTGTTTCACTTTGCATGTTTTGACTTCCAGAATAATTGAGGTTATTAGGAATAATCGAATTATTCAAATGGTCCACAATCGTTCATATGTTGGAAGTAGATATGAAAGAAGATTGTCGTGAATTGGTGTGTAGAATGTCTAAATGATGTTAGACATAGCAAAGGATTGCTGCAACGTTCATGAGTGCTTATGAACTAGTTTTGAGCATTGGAATAAACCCACGCTTGCTGGAATCACCTTATGGAATAAGATATAAAAGGTGATCGCAAGACGATAATATCATATAGTCTTAAAACCTAGATATATGGTTTATTATTTGTTAATTGATTGTACATTGATAATACGAAAACGCATCAGTAACTTGGTGTTATAAAACGTATTGTTGTGTATAGTTGGTTAATGAATAAGTAAATGCATATAAGTCGAAGTTTATCTGTAACTTTTATCTAAGAAGGTAAAAGCGATATCACGGCCGCTCGATGATTTGATTTGACTTATGTGCCAGGCCCGGTCAGAACTGAATTGATGTGTTCGATTAAGTTCTATGTCGAATAAATCAGAGATCGAGAAACCTAAATGCTTGACTAACCATTCCATAGGATTGTCAGCATGATATCTAACAGAGGACTGTACGTTCCCTTATCTAAAGGACAAGATTGATTAGATCAGAGTTGACAGCGTCTTTGAGAGCTACGATTGCAAACCAAATTGTACTTGTATAGTTACTAGACTTATCCAAGTGGGAGACTGTTGGAATAGTGTCTAAGGCTGTAACTATATTCGGTTGTGCATGGTCCTTTTGGGTTGCCTTCACCATAGCAACTTGATAGGATGATTTATTAAGAGAGAATAAATATTATTAATATATTATGGGAATAATATAATGAATAATATATTTGTTATTTGATTAATATAAGTCATAGAATTAATTAGAATTAATTTGGTGACTTAAAGAGATTAATTAAATAAAGGGGTATAAACTGTCAATTGTTTGATAGTTAAGCTTTAGACTGTAAATCCATTTGGATATGGTTTGGACGGATTCTAAGAGCTTTAGGAAAGCTAAAATCGTCCATATACTTATCTATGGAATGGATTTGGATAGCCTTAAGAGAAGATTATCCAATTAGGGTTTAGGTTGTAACCCTTAAGGAGTCTACAAGTATAAATAGACCCCATAGCATAGGGAATTCGACACTTGACCTAAAGCAAGGAACCTCTGGTCGAATTCCTCCCCTCTCCTCTCTCCTAAATCATTCTTATTGCTATTGGTGTTTGTAAGCCATTAGAGGAGTGACACTTGTGACTCTAGAAGCTCCAAGACCTCAAGATCAACAAGGAACTCAAAGGTATGATTCTAGATCTGTTTCAATGTTGTTATTTAACCTAATTAGTCATTAGAAGACTTGGATTCAAAGCATGTTTATTAGAAAGCCTAGATCCAAGCATTAGGGTTTTGCATGCGCACATAGGAAAGTTCTTATGGCTAAAACCCATCAAAAACATGGTAAGCACGAAGCTTAGTGAGTTCCCCAAAATACCACATATAACACATATTAGCCACTCGGGCTATAACTTTATGGGTCCGTGCACCCAAACTCTGTGAACCCTCAGGTTCTAACTCTGGGAACCTTCCGGTTCTAACTCTGTAACCATGCACACCATAAATCACGTAGAAATAATGCAGTACAACACATAACATACATAGCATACAAATACTCTGTCACATAACTCTAGTTACCTACTCAAGGTAAAGTATAGTGAGAAGACTCACCTGGCAAGCAGGAAGCAGATATCCTCACACTTGCATCTCGAATTCACCACCATCTATCACATAAGGCAAATGCTCTCATGAACATAACTCTCGAGACTAGACTCTATCCTCTCTTGGCATCCTCTCAAGGGTAAAAGACCATTTTACCCCCTTTTTGGCCCAATGGCCACATTGTCGCCCAACCCTAAAAGTCAACAAAAGTCAACGGTCAAACTTTGACCCAACTCGCCGAGTGCACTCCGGTGACTCGGCGAGTACACACATGTCCACTAACTCTTTGGGATCCTCTCTCGACACGTCGAGTGTTTTCCTAACTCGACGGGTTCCACCTGGAATGAGTCGCGGGGCCACCACGACTCAACTCGTCGAGTCTCAAGAACAACTCGGCGAGTTCCGGCTTGACTCAACCCACCCATCAACCCTCTCTGACTCTCCCTGACTCACTGAGTCAACCCCTTAACTCGGCAAGACCACTCGCTGAGTGGTTATGGACAATCTTCATGCTACTCACCGAGTCTGTTCTTCAAACTTGGCGAGTCTATGCCATGCATCAACTCAAACTCACTCCTGAGGTTAGATCTGTTCCAATAACTCATAGATCCAGTCCTTCCAAGCTCATACATCACGTAAAGTTACTATCTTGGTGCTCATGCAAAGGTTCAAAGGCCTTATTTGAAGATATAGTCTCTAGAATGCTATTCTAAGCTCATGGCCTCCATTAACACTCATAAAGCTTGAGGGAAAAGGGTCTCTGGACCTCTTTGGGTCCAGATCTAAAGCATCAACATGAGAAGAGGACATTTACTCCATGGATCATTCCAAAAAGGCCACAAAGAAACCCTACCTCTAAGATTTACACCAAGGACTGAGAAAGGAATGAATGATTACCTCAAATGAAGTCTCTGAGCTCAGAAATCACTGGATTAGCACCTTCTTTGGTCTCCTCTTGCCTTGGTCCTCTTCTATAAGCAAAACACCCACAAATAATCAAGGATCTTCCTCTTCTCTCTCACAAAACGCTCAAAGACTCTTTAGGGTTCTTCTCTGGGGTTGGTGGCCGCAAATGACGACCATAAACCCCCTTAAATAAGTCTCATACCCTGGAAATTAGGGTTTCATTAAACAGCGAGGACTCGCCGAGTCCACTTTTGGACTCGCCGAGTCCGGACGCGAACCCGTGCCCATAACCGCGATCATATTCGGCGAGTTTGGACTCCAACTCGCCGAGTCTCCTCATAAATCAGCAACAAAATACAAAATAACTAATACCTGGAAATCCGGGCTGTTACAACTTAGGATGAAGAGACAATGTATGGAGTCACCATGTGAGCCTATTTCGTTGATGATTCCAGGACGTAATCATCTTAAGGGGGGACATAATTGTAACACCCGTAGATCCAGGCTAATCAATTTAGAGATAATAGGGGTCGAAAATGACTTTTCGACAAAAGATTATTTATAATAAATAGTCTTAACCAAGTTTTATAATATGTCTCAAGGGTTCCATACATATAAAGAACGCCAAAATCCAAGTTATAATGAAGAGGTTATGGCATGTCGAAGTTTTACGGCAAAACCGGCACGACACCGAGAGACGTAAATAGTGAATTTTAGATAAAGGACTTTTTAGCCTTATCGATCCAAATCAAAAGTTGTAGTATATGTTAAATCGATAACATACAAAAAAGAACGCCCAAATCTGACTTCGTATGAGGAAGTTATGAATTTTCTAAGATTTGGCATAGCAGTGCATGACCCGAAACTCGAATTTTAGTTCGAGTTGTTTTTGGCCTATGTGACCTAAATGAGAATTGAATATCTCATTAATAGGAACTCAACGGTAAAATGACAGACGAAAACAGAGTCCGTATGTAGAAGTTATGAATTTTACGCGGACATTTAACAATATACTCTCCTCGTACTGATAAATTTAAGATCGGTCGAGAATTAGCTGATGGAGTCAAAATGAAATTTGTAGATCTTATTTTTACCTACACGTGGATATAAAGAACGTAAAAAACGGAGGTCGTATGTGAAAGTTATGGATTTTAGAAGTCGGAAGTGTGTTGTGCGAAAATGGGTGATGTGGCACAATCTTGGCCATTGCTTTCTCCCCAAGTCTTGCCACTAGATGGTGACATGTGGCACCAAGTTCAGCCATTTTCACCCTATAAATAGAACCTCTTCCACCCTCATTTTCTTCACACATTGCCCATTCTTTCTTCTTTTTACTCTCTCTCTCTCTCTCTCTCTCTCTCTCTCTCTCTCTTTAGAACCTCACTCTAGCCCCGAAACCCCCCGAAAAGCCTAGGGAACCTCCCTAGCACGAGGCGAAAGCCCCGGAGTGCTCAACGGCTCCGAGAAATAGAGCTTTTCGGCTCGGGAACGCTGCTCCAAGCAAAGCCCGGTTTTCTATAAAACCCGATGTAAGTGAGCTACGCCTACGCTATTTTTAATATATCGTTTATTTAATTATAGTAACGTTTATATAATAGTAATAATAGCTAGACTATTAATTAGTCTCGAAAAATAATAGACTAAACTCTAGTGGTAATAATACTAGGTGTCGTCGAAGGAAATTATTTTTAAGAAGCGAAGCGTTGTCTGAGTTCAGAATCACCACCTTTTCAAGTGAGTGCATAGTCTCTTTCATGAACATTATTTAAATACAAGTATTAATTAAAGTATTAAATATATGTTAAAGGGTTAAATATTTGTTGAAGAGTTTATGTGTGAGTGCATAGTCCCTTTCATGAACATGATTTTAATACAAGTATCGATTGAAGTATTAAATATATGTTTATGTGCAAATTATTTGATGTTGCCTGAGATACTTGTTAAAGAACATACCTGATTATATATGTTGATTTAGGATAAAGAGTAAACCTAAATTAATTATGAGGAATATTGGGTAGTGTTTTCTTATAAGTACGATTGAATTATACTCAGAGAATAAAACCTTAGTATATGTCATTGATCCGGGAGCATGGATTAGACATAGTCATTGTCCCTAGTCCGAGAGTATGGATTAGGCATAATCATTTATCATTAATCCGATAGTATGGATTAGTCATTTGTCCCTAGTCCGAGAGTATCGATTAGGTAAAGTCGTTCATTTCTGATCCGGGAGTATGGATTAGGTAAAACGGCTAATCTTAGGTCCGAGAGTATGGATAGTCTCGTTGTGAGGATCGACGGGGTGGGATAAGAGTTGTTTATATATATGGTGAAATTGTATATTTTGTGAGTTTTAAACTATATATATGGTATAACATTGTGGGATTGAAATCCCTATGTACTCACCAGGTTTCCCAACCTGACTCACTCAGTTTATTTATATCACAGGTGTTGATATGAAGTCACATTACACTGAGAGGTTAAGGAGATATTAATCACTAGTGATAATGAATGTAAGTTCTGTTTATGCTTATGTTTCTGTATTGACGATGACATCCCAAATGTTTAAAAATGAATAAAAATACTTTTCTTCGGAAGTGCTTTGATAACGTATTTATCATGTTTTACTAGGAACAAATTCCGCAACATTTTTATTAAAATAGGTACTCTAATTTTTATAAAGCATAAACAAAATCGGTCTTTTCTGGCCGTGAAAATGGGGATCTCACAGATGTTGAAAGCGTTTTGGCTATCACTAAACCCATCTTTCTTCTTATAAAGTTTTGTGATGGTGAAGGCCCTAAAATGGGTTAGTTTTATGAGAGGATGGATAATATGATGAGGGAATCAAAGATATAATGCAAGAAAGTATTTATGCTAGTTATTACCAACAAGTTGAGAAAATAATTTTAACTAGGTGGGAAAAGATGAATATCCCACTACATTGTTTGGGGTTTGCATTAAACCCACGATTTTATGATTGGCAATATCTTCAAAAAAATGGCACTCGGTGGTATGCAAAGGAAACCACCAAATCTAGACAAACAGGTTATGCAAGGTGTAATGGAATCCTTCAATAGATTTTCTGAAAATGAAGAGGAGGGACGATTGTTACGTGAGCAGTTCGTAACATTCCATATGAAGAAAGGTATCTACTTTATGGTAGAAACACAAACAGATGCTTTGACAATGGGTCTATAGATTGGTGGCCAACCTATGGAGTAGGGGTGTGTATGGGGCGGTTTGGTTCAGTTATTGGTCAAAACCAAACCATAACCATTATGATTGGTTAATGCATTTTGGTAGCCGTTGAGTATGGTTAATATTGGTTATGGTTAATGGCTTTTGTCGGTTAACGATTTTGGTTAATGGTTAATATTGGTTAACCATAATTTTCAAAATAATATAAATGGTGAAAATATATTGGCATAACAATTGAAAAGATAATACAAAAAAGTCATTGGCCCCAATGCTTGTAACCTAACTTATAGTAACATAATAAAATGCGTACCTTCGGTACTCAGAGTACGATAACACATAGTCACATTCAAAATAAAAAAACATTCATTAAAAATATAAAACATTAAACAAAATTAACATTAATAATTTCATATATTGATAATTGATATTAACATTAAAATAAATCCAAATATTCATACACGTCCAATGCGATTAAATCAAAAACTATAAAATAAAATAGGCAAACATTCATATTATGTGTTATCTGGATAAAGAAAATCCAATCACTCATATACATTCATTGTGATTAAGTCAAAAGCAGTAAATAAAAAAATCAGAAATTTAAAAAAAAAATACATTCTTAATATATCACAAAGTCAAGAAGAACCAAAAACTTAACGTATCTAGAAGTCTTGATTATAAAGTCAAAAAATCCTCCGAACAGGAATATAAAGTCAAAATAATCTTCGATTAGGATCAACGATTTGAGAAGCCTCCGATTAGGATTATGAGTGTGAAGATTAAACTAATTGCGAATAATGTTTACAAATTGTAGAATTAATCAATAAGAAATTACAACATTAATCAATAATATAACTGAATGCATGATTGGAAGATTGTGTTTGTTTGCGTGATCAGCCTTTGATGGTTTAATTGCTCGTTCGTCTCTTGATAAGTGAGGATTAATAAATTAGATTTTAAAATTTCAATGGCTCTTAAATAAGTTTGACTATATTATTTTATATATAATCTATAATTTTTATATATTAAAATATAAAGTTAACGATTCGGTTAATAATGGTTCGGTTAACCTATAAAACCATAACCGAATTGTTAGTTGTCGGTTAACAAAAATTAGAAACCGAACCAACGGTTTTTAAAATGGTTCGGTTATATCAGTTAATTTGGTTTTGGTTCAGTTTTTCGGTTAGTATGCCCACCCCTAGGGAATACGTATAATATATACCAATACATACACGAATGGGCCTAACCTAAATGAATATCATGGGCTAGCTATGGGCTACCACTACATACATACAATATATACCAATACAATATCTTCCTTGAGTTATCAATTGGAGAATGCATACAATATATACTAATACATACACGAATGGGCCTAACCTAAATGAATATCATGGGCTACAACTACATACATACACACTAGAGTACATGTACACTACTAACACTGATCATCTTCAACCTCCACAAGATAAGTGTCCTGCTCCTTCAGAAGAATGGACTTGTTTGGATTCCATTATTAAATCTTGGATTTATAGCTCTCTCTCTCTCTCTCTCTCTCTCTCTTTCTCTCTCAATCTCTCCTTCACATGATCTTGAAGAAGAAAACTACTGCTTTCGGGGTCCGGCAAAGCCTTAAACCATTATTTAGAGACAAACATGGATTCGAAAGGCATTTAACTTGATAATGAAATCCATAACATCTCAATCAGTTACTCCTCTATTATCGATTAATGCACTCGCATCAAGTCTCTTGTGGGTTTACTCGACAACATTGAAAATTCGGTCCCGAAAAAGAATCTCGTTGCTTACACCTTCAACGGTATATCTCTGAAGTTTAATTTGGCTACAACCATTTATCATCGTCTGCATCTCATTATAATCACTCCTCTTCACCGACGATACTTGCTAACGATGGTTCAACGCAACATCCCACCACCTACGATTTTTTTAATGTATTAGTCGTGGTGGAGGTCGGAATGGTCATTGTGGCCGAAGAGGCAAAACTTGTGGCTGCTTTGGTGGTGGACAACACTGACACCTTATAGGTGGGTGTTCGATTGGTTCCTCTACCTAGTGTGCAACAACAGCAGTCGGGCCTACTCAAGATCCCGACTACAAACAACAGGCCAACAATATTTAGCAGCCCATCAACATTGTAGACCTCTTCCAACAAGCCTGCAACAAAATCATTTTTTGGCCCGTCTACCACCTCCAACCCACAACAACAAGCCTATATAAGCACACCTCAAGTCCAATAGACACCATTGATCAATCCATCAGCGCATAATGTGGCCCAACAGCCCACTACTATTCCGCAAGTGTTTCACACAAATGGCATCGTCGTCGTTGACGTCTCCGGTAATGGAGGAGTAGCTAACGCTGACGTTGAAACTGAGCGGCAAGGAATACACCATCAGAATGTGCGCCGACGACTCCGTTGGTGAACTAAAACAACGCAAATGCTAATTGACCAACGTACTCCCCAAACGTTAAAAACTTCTTTAACTTAAAATTGTATCTGAACTCGCAGATGATTCAACCCTTCTCTCCGGTCTACCCATCAAATCTTCTCCCAAAATGACAATGATCGGTATTGTTAAAGATCATATAATCGTGGATCAAGCTGATGCTCCAGAGATTGTTGCTGATTTTGAAATCGGAGACATTAAAGACAAAGAGGTCAACAAGCAGAAACTAACACCCCGCTCCCAAGTTCAACTTAAGGAGAGAAAAGAAAGGAAATGGGTGGAAATGAGAGTAAAGGAAGAGAGATTGATGCTCCTGAGTTTCATTATTAAAGGAAGGAAGTGGAAGGAAATGGAAGGATCACCTTCCATCCTAACTTTCCTTCTGATTTGGGAGGATTTGAAAAGAAAGAATAAAATGTTTAACTTTCCTTCCATTTCTCTCCAACTCGGGAGCACAAAAGACAAATTTGTTTTCCTTTCTTTTCTCTTCTTTTCTCTCCTTACTTTCTTTTCTCTTCTCTTCTTTTCTTTGCTTCTAACTCAGAGCGAGGTGTAAGGCGACGTGTTGATCAATACAAGATTGAATTCCAAAATCCAAACCCGCTTGAGCTCATGAGCCCTTATCTTCTTGAGTTCTTATGATTCGTTTATGCAGAGTATGACAACATCATATGGTCTTTAACAAGCATGAAATGGGTTGAATTGAAAATGGGACAGCTGGGAGTACCGTTTTGATGAAATCGTATAATTTTCCCCTGGGCTATACCTTTCATTAATACATAGATAATAACACGTTAACATTCGAGAGGTTCCTAAAAATTCCGGAATTTAGGAAAGCTGTAGAGGCCAAAGAGGAAACACACACACACACACAAAAAGTCAAATCATAGAGGATAAAAGTAATGAGCGTTATTTTGTAGAATAGGTGGTGGAGAATCATGCAAGTGACATGAGAAAGTGGAGGATTTGAGTAAAGGTTAGCAAAATGGAAAGGCTGAAGAAGGTTATTGTTTTTGGATGAGAAACATACATACAAGCCATTCGATGAAATGCCTGAGGCAATTAAGGTATTCTCATTCCATCTTACTTTACCTGAATTATGAGTTGATTATATGGAATACTTGAACATCTAATCTATTTTCTTTAGGCTTGCTTAACAGGATCACCATTTTGAACTTATGAGACACAAGCTGACTTTGCTTTACCAATCAGTTATTGGCAAATGAATGTGGTATCCAACTATCCATTGTAACCATAAAAATTTCCAACTAAATTTGCCCCTATTATGAAGTATAGCATTCAATGTGAACCCTTTAATAAAGTTTATTTCTTGGAATGTTTTGAATCATGTTTATGCAAAAATTGCAGATTTTAGAGGCATTGCTTCCAAAGGGTATAATAGTCCCTTCATCTTTTGAGACTTTAGGCCATATCAATTATCATCCACTTAAACTTGAGGGATCAACATCTTCCATAGAAGAATCTTACAACAAAAATTGTTTTGGACAAAAACAAGCCAAAAATACAAACAGTTGTCAACATGATTGATTCTATCTATAATGACTTTAGAACCATGCCACTAGAATTTTTGGCTGGAAATCATTCTCTTGGGAGAAGATTAGTATAAATTGGACTTCATTTTCATGTTCATTTGAAAACACTATAAGTTTTCTTTGTGAAAACTGATCAATAAACAATTGAATCGTTAAATTTAACCACTCAACTTTAAAATTTTTAAATGACTATTTTACCTTTGGACTGAAACTTGGAAAAGCAATATACCATAGAGATCAATTTTACAAATTTATATTATCTTTTAATAAAAGGTTATAACTTTAGTGTAAATATACAAGATGATCCCTGTTCTTTTTTATTTTTACTCAAAGGTTATAACTTAATGAACTAACAGATAATTAAAATCATAGTTGAATTACATACATTGTCAAACTGGAGGAGTTTGATTGATTGAGAATTGAGATCAGGTGATGGGGTTTTAAATATTTCATGAATTTTTTATTATTATAAATTGTTAACAAAGTAATGTACCCAAGTTTATAACCTAGTCCCTATTCTAATAATTGAATAGGTTTAATTTCCTATTGACAAGTATCATACTATTAGAATTCCTCATTAATATCATATGTACCTATCATGCCACTTATCAACTTATTAATATCAATTTTAAATTTCTCACTCTAATTACATTAAATTAATAATTGATTCTCAATTTTTGAATTTAAAATTTAAAAATTTCACTTTAACTATATTAAATTAATAAAATTAGATTAAAAAATAAAATAAAATTAATACAGATTATAAGGTGATATACCTTCATGCATTTATTTAAATCAATGATTATAGTTTTATATAACTAAAAAAATATCTCTTCACTAATAATTTATTTACAATAATTGATTAACAATTTTGAGTTTTTAATATAAAAATTTAATTAATTTTATAACCGTAGTTCTCACGGGTTATAAACTACTATATAATATACATGACTTTCATACTATATATCACAACCCCAAATCTAAGGTTGTTACTACTTACCAATAGCTTACATCATAAGAGTCTATGATCATGCCTTCATAAATGGAAAACCTTAACAAACGAACTGTTACTAAGTAATAAATCAAAAATATTACACTGAAAGTCTACTCAAATAGAATCTTATACGTACTATACACATACTACATGGTAAAACATACAGAAATCCCATTAAGGTCTCCAACAACTTCTCCATATCCTTTGAATTTTAAGCCATGATACCTCCTCAGACACATGTTAAGTTAAGTTCATTGCTAGGAAGTTCACAGTTTTCTATCTATAGAAAATATTTCATCAAACAATAGTAATATGAGCATCTCAAAAACTGTGGTTATATTATTGATTACATACAACCTACTTTAAGCATGTACTATCTCAAATAACATTTTTCTCGTAGATAATATTAATGAACTTGTTATAAACAATAACCATGCTTAAACATAGACTGGTATCACATAATTAACTACTGGACTCGACACATAACTTATCCTGGATACAATTGAAAGATGTATTCATTAATATTTTTAAATTGACTATGTTAATAAGACTTTATTTGCTAAAATGCATATTTGACTTAACATATACCTTAACTGAAGTTGATGAATGACAAAAAAAAACAGCAAGTAATTGTTGATAATACAAAGTTGAGATGTATGCCAGTTAGTCTCACAAATATATTGTTACGATTACTTTAATTTAATTAAGAAATATATAGAAGCATTGTATTGTTTTGGATGACATGCCGAAAACATTTTCTATTTGGTTGATACCACATGCACATAACAAACTATTATCTTGAAAAATAGCTTCAAGTAATTTAACGAATTATTATACCTTGGTTTCTCCTAGTGTTACGAAGAGGCCTTACCCATGTGTCCTTCCTCTTTGTGATCTGATGACTATACCTTGTATGAAGATTGTTCCCGATAGCAATCCCAACAACCAACCCACTTCCAACTCCACAAAATACGATGATCCAATCAATTGTTTCGGTTGGGAAGAGAGATTCAGACACACTGCTTGTTGGTGGAAGTCTTGACACCTTTGGATGATCTTGACATTCCTTGGATAAAGGTCGTCCACACAATCGGGGATTCCCGAAGTAGGAGTTGTTATCAAATGTATCAAACTGTTTTCCTTGTGGTATGCGTCCCTGTAGACGGTTGAATGACACATTGAAGATGGAAAGGAAACCGAGTTGCACCAACTGTTGAGGAATTTCCCCAGATAGGTGGTTTCGAGAGAGATCCAAAGCTTCAAGATTCTTTAGGTGCCCCAAAGATGGCAGGACACGTCCAGTAAAATGATTGTTGGAAAGATTGAGTGATTGAAGGCCTCGAAGATGTTGGAGTGATTGTGGGATTTCTCCTTCAAAATGGTTACAAGAGAGATCAGTGGACATATCTATGGTTAAAATTAGATCGTAGTCTATTCTGACACCTTTGTGTGTTAATGTCATTGAGTATGCCTAATCTAATTTGACATGTTTGGAGGATATATTTGTTTCCATAACAGATGATACGCCAAGATTTCCAGAGCTCATGGCATGCCATGTTTGAAAGTACTTTTGGTCCAACTGACCACTGAAACGGTTGTTAGAGAGGTCTATGATCCGCAGCATAGGGAACCGTGAGGAAGCAGCAGTGGAACCGTCAATTGGACCATGTAGTTTGTTGGACCGCAAAACCAGAACTTGCAGCCTGGGAAGAGTTCCCAACCAAGAAGGAAAGACATCATGAAAAGAGTTATCTTCAAGAGAGAGAAACTCTAAGTGTGTACAATTCATCAGTGATCTTGGAAGTTGACCGATGAATCTATTTTCGCTCAAATCAAGGTGGTTCAACAGGCTTCCGGACATAAAAGCATTCATCATTTTTCCATGGAAGTTGTTTCGTTTCAGATACAAAGCAATCAACGAATTGCTTAAGATACCTAAACATGAAGGAAGTGTTCCACTCATGTTGTTAAATGACAAATCTAACAGCTGAAGATATTTCAATTCACATATCGATGCTGGTATTTCTCCTGTGAGGTTATTATGTGAGACAGAATACATAACTGTGGTTTTTGGTGGAATTGGTAGTTGTCCTCGTAACTGATTATCATTGATAAAAATTACTTCTAAATTTGTCCATGGGAGAAAATGAGGATGCTGATCAAAGCCAGTGATGGAGTTGTGTGCAAGTTCAAGAAACTCTAATGTTTCCCGGCTGTTGTTCCAGATCCACACCGGTACCAGCCCATCAATTTTGTTGCGCTCAAGAAGTAAGGTATCCATTTTATTTTGGAAGCGCAAAAAGGCAAGAAATTCCTTCAAGTTGCATGATGATAGTCCTAACTTATGCAATTCTGGTAAAGTGGTATTGGTGTAGTTGTTGGTGACTACTAATGATATCTTGTTATAACCTAAGGCTAATGCTTGAAGTTTGTTGAGTCCTAGGAACATGTCGAGTTCTACCCTACCACTGAAATTGTTTCCACCTAGGTTAAGATACTGAAGATTTTTGAAGTTGGAAAATGTGTTTGGAATTGGTCCTTGCAATTGATTTATCTGAAGATTTAAATATGTTAGTTGGGTGAGGTTGAACAACCAGGTTGGTATACCACCAGCAAGAGAATTTCTTGGCATTCCTACCTCACTAAGTTTGGTTAGGTTGGACAGAAAGAGTGGGATTTCTCCGTTTATGTTCATATCAGACAGATAGAGTTCACTAAGTTTAGTCAGCTTTCCAAGCCAAGTGGGAAACCGTCCTTTCTCATCAAATTTGTTACCATTAAGTAGCAAACCATCTAGATTCAAAAGTCTTACCAATGAAGGAACTGAGCCTGTGAAGTGATTTTCACCAAGACCCAAGATAGTGAGTTGCGTCATGTTAGAGAGTGAACGAGGTATACGCCCCGAGAAAGAGCATCCGGTAAGGGACAAGACAGTCAGATGGTTAAGGTGGCCGGCTTAGGGATTCTGGTACAATCCCAATGAAACCTGTGAAATCTAGTATCACTTCTTCAAGTAAGCTGATGTTATGACATATAGGAAAGGAACCAGTGAGGTCGGTATTGAATGCCAAATCAAGAACTTTTAACTCTGGTAGCTCTAGTATGGCTGCAGGGAATTTATTCTTAAGAGAACAATCTCTTAGCTTGAGTGACTTCAAAGAAGAAAAGTTTGTCAAGAAATGAGGTACAGAGGAGCTTATGTCGACCCCAGAAAGATGGAGTTCTTCAAGTCCAGTTAAGTTTTGCACCAGGTCCTTGAGGCTAGGACTGTGAAGCTTTAGTGAATTCCCTGACAAGTCTAAAGAAGACAACTGAATCAACTGCGAGATTTCATTCGGGATTTGGCCACTAAACCCGGAATAAGAGAGATCGAGGCTTCTTAATTGCTTTAGACGAGCAATTTCAGATGGGATTTGAGAATCACCAAAGTTGTTCATGGAAAGGTTGAGTCTCTGAAGATGAACATGGTTGAAGAGGGTGCTGCTGGAGTTGATATGCCCACAAAGAGACCTCTCGCTCAAGTCAAGACTGATCACATGACCATAGTAAATGGTGTTGTTGTACTCCGAATTCTAACACCGAGTCAAACCTACAATTAACCCCATTAGGATCTAAGACCAAACTTTCACGTATTAGGTCTAAATATGGTCCACTAACCCATCCCATAAATAACCCAAGCCTATTGGGCCCTGGTGGGCCCAATACCACTTGGGTCCTCAAAGGTCCACTAATGGCCCAACTATGGCCCACTTTTCCAAATTGGGCCCAAGCCCTCATATGGGCCTTACCCTAAAGCCCATATAAATATTCTAGTCCACATGATTGCTCTTGGATGGCCCATCAATAGCCCAAACACCAAAGCCCAATAGAAAGGCCCAACTCAAGGCGCAAGCAAAATTGGGATTTTCACATGAAATGACGATCAGGGTTAAGTGTTCTCACTTAACCCATTAAGTCCATTATTACACTAAGCCATCGCACAATGGAATCAGTAAGAGTCATAACTTCAGTCCACTAGTCCAAACGCAGGTCCCAAAAGGTCCAAACCAACAAACCCAAAATTAGGGTTTTCTAAACCCTAATTAGGGTTTCTAGCCCAATCACAAAGCAGCCCAGCCCAAGATTAAGTGTTTAGGCCCATTAGGGTTTCACTAGATTGGGCACCACCCACTGCCGCCCTGGGCGGTGGTGATTGGCGGCAACTCATGGTGGCAGTCGGCGGCAACCACCATTTCCAATGGTGGTGGTTACTTTTCCAGCCAAAACATCGCTTAGACAACATAGTACAACCAATACACACCCAAATACACACTAAACGGGCACACACAGCCACCCTCGCGGTGGCATGTGGTGGTAGGGAGCAACAGCCACCACCTCACGGTGGTGGTGGTGGTGGATTCTCTTGGTCCCCGATCGAGCAAACACACACACGCTCGTAAACACGAGCTGAACACTGAAATACTCCCAACACAGCCACTTCGGGTGGCAGGTGACGACTGAAAGCATAGAAATGGTGATCCAAGGCCACCGACGACCCTAATCAACATGCACGACGCCCATCGCAGAGAGAATGAAGGAGAGGAGGTATATGGGTGGCTATGATTCTTACCGAGCACCTCATGTTCATTTACGGCTCGCACAGTGGCGAACACAACCTCCTTTTTACCGATCTCGACGGTCCTCTGGTTGCATATAGCACCTCCGACAACATGTGTCGTAATGGCGGCATCGTCGGCACTGTAGCGGCAGCGACGGGTCTTGGTGTTGCAATGACAGCGAAAGGTACTCCCATGGTGGCAGCTGAAATCCCATGCCCTAGGGTTAGGGTTGAGTCGTGTATACGAGAGGGAATATAGACCACCGGTTGATCCCGCATCCCTCCAAACTTCCATTTGTTTTTATCACATCCAGCCCCTCCTTACCCGATTTTCTTCAAACTAAGTCCAAAAATTTACCTAATAACCCCCGCCCTCAGAAATCTTTACAATTTGAATCCGGAATTTACAATTTAGTCCTTTATTCCCAAAATCTATTCAAATTAAGTCACAATAATTTACCAATCAACCCCTGCCTTCATAAATATTTACAAACCACTCCGGAACTTACACTTTTAACCCCCAACGTCTTAAATCGTGACAACTAACTCCTCGAGGCCAACATCCTGCTATATTATTATTGATTTTAGGCTACTATTCATATAAACCCTTATCCATTTGTCTATTTAATATACAGGATGTTACAATAAGTGCATGGATTTGGCCCCTGACAATTGTATGAAAGACCAGGATGTGGCTCATGACATCTGTATGAAAGACCAGGATCCAACCTTGGCAACAATATGTAAGACTGGGATTTGGCCCTCGGCAGGACAATTACATGTAAAAGTATGGTTTGGTCTATAACACTAACCTTTTTTATGTTTGGTATGTGATATTTTGGATAACTCATTAAGCTTTTTGCTTACAATTTATATTTATGGTTTCAGCCTTTCAACTACATTCGATACTAAGGGAAAGGACCCGATGTGATGGCACAACATCTTCACCTCATCATTTTCCGCACTTTTAGATATTGTACTATGATGATTTGACATTATACTATGTAATGGTTTTTAAAATAACTTGATGGCAGTACTTCTTATTTAAAAATGAAAATTTTTATCCTAGTTTGTGGCTGTTACAGGTCATTGTGGTCGAGGAGGCAGAAACCGTGGCTGCTTTAGTGGTGGACAGTGCCAACATCAGTCGTCGACACCTTTGTGGGTGGGGATTCGAATCTACTTAGTCCACAACAACAGTTGTCGGGCCTACTACCAAGCCCTCAAACAAGAGCCCAACAACAAACATTAGAGCAACAACATGCAACAACCCATCATTAGGAGCGTAAATGAGTCGAACCGAGCCCGAGCTTGGCCAGGATTGGCTCAGGCTCATTTAAGTTATGCAAGGATTGAGCTCGAGCTCGGCTCGATTCGAGCTTTATTGTACTGAGCTCGGCTCGATCTCGTGAAGAATTATACAAGCTCGACTCAGGCTCGATATCGACTCGTTTTTTGTCTGATGAGTCTAAATAAACTTAAGCTTGGTTCAAGCTCGTGAATAGCATGTTTATTAATTCCCTACATCCCTAATTCTTCAAAAATGTTTTTATTTTAATATATAGATATAATAATAATAATATATATTATATATAGGCTCGTTTAGGCTTGCGAGCTCACTGATTGAAGCTTGGCTCGAGCTTGTTTAATAAACGAGCCTCATATTTAGGCTCGAGATCAACTCGGGCTCGTTTAATTCGATCTCAATTTGAGCTTTTAGCAAGTCAATGCTGAATAGTTTGGGTCACTTACACCCCTGCCCGTCAGCATTCTTCTAGCAAACCTCTTATAACAGGCCTACAAGAGTATCATTTTTTTGGCCCATCCGTGACCTCTAGCCCACAACAGCAAGCCTGCATAAACACACCTCATGCCCAACAACCACCATTGATAAAGGGAGTTTACGAGGCGGTTCGGTTCGAATAGTAAAAAAATTATGAACCATGACCACGGGACGGGTACCTAACATGCACTAACCGAAACAGAACCGAATTATGAAATAAACCGAACCGCATTGGCGGGACCATGAATTTTGATATGGGGGTACAAACATTATCAATATATATTATATGTAGTTATCCAATATCGGGGATTAAAAAACATGTTATAATCTTTTTAGTTGGGGATACAATAACATAAAAAATGTCTATAAATAATATTTTTTATATATATTAAATAATTTTTTGGGGGTACTGTAGTACCTCCAACGCTCCATCTAGCTCCGCCACTGTCGAACTGAACGAACTGTATGAAGGCGGGTAACCACGGTTCGGTTCATGGGTACCCGCTAAATACAAAAAAATCAAAACCATTAATCAAAAATAAAAATTATCAATAAGCCATCAAGTTAGAAAATTTGTTGAAGTTCAAATTATATATTATAATTTATATAATAACTATAATAATAAAATTAACCATAAAAATGTGATAAAAGTTCTAAACTATGGATTCAGTTTGTTGGGCTATTAAATAAAAAAACAATATTGATTGCTGTGAGTATGTAACATTGGAACGACACTGGATCAATCCATCAGCGCGTAATGCTGCCCAGCAGCCCACTACTATTCCGCAAGTGTTTCACACAAATGGCATCGTCGTCGTTGACGTCTCCGGTAACGGAGGAGTAGCTAACGTTGAATGTGAAATGGAGCGGAAAGGAATACACCGTCAGAATGTGCGCCGACGACTCCGTTGGTGAACTAAAACGATGCATATGCCTACTGCCCAACGTACTCCCCAAACATCAGAAACTTCTTTACCCTAAAATCGGATCCAAACTCGCAGATGATTCAGCCCTTCTGTCCGGTCTACCCATCAAATCTTCTCTCAAAATGACAATGATCGGTATTGAAGATGATATAATCGTGGATCAAGCCGATGCTCCAGAGATTGTTGCTGATTTTGAAATCGGGCAAGATGAAGCTGTCGACATTAAAGACAAAAAGGTCAACAAGCAGAAACTAAGGAGACGTGTTGATCAATACAAGATTGAATTCCGAATTCCATGTCGAAAGGGGAAGAAGCTTCTTGTATTGGATATAGACTATACTCTATTTGAACATCGGTCAACAGCAAAAAAACCGCCAACTCATGTGCCCTTATCTTCATGGGTTCTTATAAGCCAATTTATGCAGAGCATGGCATCATCATATGGTCTGCAACAAGCATGAAATGGGTCGAATTGAAAATGGGACAGCTTGGAGTACTGAGTAATGCTGATTACAAAATTACTGCTCTGTTACTAAGAGAGCCATAACTAAACATAATACGCAATACATAAATAATAACATACTAACATTCGAGAGGTTCCTAAAAATTCAGGAATTTAGCAAAGTTGTGGAGGCCCAAAAAAAAAAAAAAAAAGAACCAAGTCAAATCAGAGATTATAAAAGTAACGAGAATCGAGGATCGAGAAACATGCATAGCTGCATACAAGCCATTCGATCAAATGGAAAGGCTCAACAAGGTTATTGCTTTTGGATGAGAATCGAGAAACATGCATAGCTGCATACAAGCCATTCGATCAAATGCATGAGACAATTATGGTATTCTCATTCCATCTTACTTTATCTGATTCGTGAGTTTATTATATGCACTTGAACATCTATATTCTTCAAGCATGCTTAACATGATCATCATTTGAACTTGTGAGATGCAAGCTGACTTTGTTTTACCAGTTATTAGCAAATGAATGTGGTATCCAACTATCGATTGTAAGCATTAAAACTCCCAACGAAATTTACGTTTTTATCCCCTCCTCTTTTCCCTATTATGCAATATAGCTTTCAATGTGACCCCCTTAATAAAGTATATATCTTGGAATGTTTTGAATCATGTTTATGGAAAATTTGCAGACTGTAGAGGCATTGGCTTCCAAAGGGTATAATAGTCCATTCATATTTTGAGACTTTGGGCCATACCATTCTGTCAACAAGATTTGATTGTATCCATAATGACTTTAGAACCATGCCACTAGAAGTTGTGGCTGGAAATCATCCCCTTGTGACAAGATTAGTAGAAAATGGACTTCATTTACATGTTCATTTGGATGTTTCCCTCATTATGTCCCAACTTTCAGTAAATCATAATATTGGTCCCTCAGTTTAGCACTTTGTAGGGTTTTGGTCCCAAAATGTTTTTTTTTGCAATTTCACTCCTTATTACAAGGTTTTATATCGGGTTTTGGTCCCTGGATTGTTAAATTTAACCAAATGACTATTTTACCTTTGAATCAAACTTGGAAAGTCAGTATACCACAAAGATCACTTTTATAAATCAAGGTATCATATTATTTCTGTTGAAATCATGTTCAAAATTTTTATACATGTATATATATTTATAAACATTGTTGTGAACCTACATACCTCATCCATGGATTGAGATGCATAATGGCTATAGGTAAGGAGGAGTTAATCTCAATGTTTAATATCTTTTAAAAGAGTCTTAACACTTTCCATTAGAGGAATTATTCAGATTGTAAAGTTGCTGCAAGCACCTATTAAGGACTCAAGAAGGTGATCAAAGAAGATTGTAACATACAGCTATATACGAATTGAAAACAACTACATACATAAAGAGATACACATACTCAAATTTCATTTAATGATAGTGTTTTAGGGTTTATATAATTTGGTACCTTTGACATAATGATGTGGCATTGGTTATCTTTTATATTAAACCCGTTTTTTTTTTGGAATTTATTGGTCACGTATGATCCAGGTCTTATAACCTATTTTGTAGTAGTTTATTGGTAAAATAATAATTATATATTATACTAACAATGGCTTTCATATATGTTGGTATATATAGGGAGTGGTTCAAATGAGAACCATAAAAGATTAAGAACTCTAAGAACCCCATTTAATTAGTAAATATTTACACGATACTCTTATTAAACATGTTAAAATACTAATTATTTGTGTTTTTGGTATTAAAAGAGCAAACTTATAATTTTTACAGTCTAATATTTTCATCCGTATATGCTCTCATATTTTAACACAAAACTTAAATACAGATTTACACAGTCCATTTATAGTTTAATAAAAAAAATTCACAACTTAATACAAACTGTTTTACAATAATTCACTAATTCAAAGAAGTCAAAAACTCAAACTCTACCAACACATGCTACCACCAACCACATGTATTAACATAGTAGACGTCATTTCTTCCAAATCATATCTGTAAATAAAGTTATGCATTAACAACTTAAATACTACATTCACAGTCTAATAAAGTCTATTAATTTACTCGTAATTAATTTAATGCAAAACAATTATAAAAACTAATGGATTCATACAAATTTATACAACAGAAAAATATATATTCATAAGAAAATTAACACAAAAATTTATACATAAATCATTCAAATTTTAACACAAATTATAAAAAATTCATAGCAAAATACAATCAATTCACAGTTTAAACAGAAAATCCATAGTTTAATGCAATCAATTCACATTTTTAAACACAATAATCACAGTTTAATATAAAAAAAAATTCACAATTTAATATAGTTACTTTCACAATTTAATTAAATATTTACAGCTTAATGCAGTTATTCAAAGTTTAAAATACAAAAATCATAGCTTAATACGTAAAAATTCACAGTTTATTACAATAAATTTATAGTTTAATACAAAAATACAAATTCACAACAATAATATTAATTTAAAATTATTAATACAGACAATTCACAGCTTAATATACAAAATTCACAGTTTAATATAATAAATTTCACAATATAAGACAAAAAAATTATATTTACAGTCATATTTTCAAATTAAAACTTAGATTTAGACGTTAATATATGAAGACATTTATATTTATTAAATTGTGAATTTAATATATTAAGTCGTGAATAAAATTTACAACGTAATATACAATTTACAGTTTGGTATACAAAATTCATCAGATACATTGTGTGCACCATATAAATTCACAGTTTAATAGAGCTTTTCAGTACTCTCATTCACAGTTTAATAATCAGTTTATGATTCTCATTCATTGTATTTATAACATAAAAACATATTAATTCATGCATTCATAGTAATTAACTTAGATAAAACTAAAAAAATAGTTAAAACATCACAGTTCACAGCTTAAAAAAAACAAAGTTCATATTATTTGAGAAAACACTAACATAATAACACACATTTTAAATTCAATTCTCAGCTTAATAACAATAAAACATAAAGTGAATAAAAAGTTGATGCAAACATTATAAAAAAACATAATAAACATGGATTAACAACTTAATAGTAGAAAAAACTATGTTTAACAAAAGTAAACAACAAATGAGAGATTAGAACATTATATTCACAGCTTAACAGAAATAAAAAAAAAGTAAACAAATATCAACATACCTGATGCAAATATGGTGTTGTTTCACTAAAGATCATAGAGAAAAAGATGAAGCTGAGTTGGCGGTGCTAGACTGGAGTAGCAAGGCAGTAGTTTTGGTGGCATTTGACATCGATCTCAGATCTAGTCCGTCAACCTCATCAGAAGTCGTAGATCTAAAGGCATAAATCATAGATCCATAATCAAAAATCATAGATCTAACGTCAGAGATCATAGATCTGGACTAAACCGCTTCGGGTCTGATGAAAACAAAGGATTTTGAAGGTTGAAGACATACATATATGGTTGGTAGAGGTGGTGTGGACCAGATCTGAATAGATCTGGTGGTCTTTCATGGAGATCGAGAAAAAAAAAAAGTTGAAGGTGGGACGAAGATGTGTCATCAGAGCTCACAGATCTAAACATCAGTGGTGGTGAAAATCAATGGTGGAGTAGATTAGTTGTGGTGGTGGAGTAGATCTAGACTTGAAATGCATTAGCCACACAAGATCTAATGTAGATCTAGTGGTGTTTCACCTTAAAATTAAGATAAAAAGATGATGCTCGAATATGATGGTGACAATGGCCAGAACTGACGTTGGTCAACGGCGGCGGCGTCGGTAGATGGGCAATGGTGGTAGTTGATGATGATAGATGGAGGGTTTGTGTTTGAGGTTTTGAAGGTGCGTGGAAGTGTTTGGATGCAAGAAAAAAACTTAGATCTTATTTTGTAGTTTAAGTTTAGAGGTTTTTAGGGTTCTTAACATTTACGGGTTCTTATTTGAACTTTTACCTATATATATATATATATATATATATATATATATATATATATATATATATATATATATATATATATATATATATATATATATATATATATATATATATATATATATATATATATGAATCTCTAACTATCACAACCCATAATATGAGGTTGTGACTACTAGCTAATAACACATATAAGAGTCTGATATA
Organism: Lactuca sativa; assembly: GCF_002870075.4. Lineage (NCBI taxonomy): Eukaryota > Viridiplantae > Streptophyta > Magnoliopsida > Asterales > Asteraceae > Lactuca > Lactuca sativa. Next base: position 73,538,327 of record NC_056623.2, on the reverse strand, counting down.
TGATCATGCTATCATAAATGATAAACTTAAACAATGAAAGTGATACTATATGATACATCAAAAATCTTACCAAAGTCTACTCAAATAAATCCGATTGAAATGAAAACAATCTTAAAACTTAATACACACCACACTGGTAAAACAAATTAGAATCCCTTAAAGGTCTTGTACACCTTCTTGTTACCCTTTAAACTTCAAGCTACAACGCCTCCTGAGATACATGATAAGTTAAGTTCAATGATGGTAACTTTACAGTTTTCTATCAGTTAAAAATACTGCATCAGCAATAGTGAAATGAGCATCTCAAAAAACATGGTTATAATATTGATTACATACAAAGTAATACTTTAGTCATGTACGAACCACTATAACATAACTTTCAAAACTAACATTTCTTTCGTAGGTATCATTATGAACTTATTATAAGAGAAAACAATGCTTGAAACATAGACTGACATTAAATTGTGGACTCAAAATGCAACATTCATATCCAAGTTCAAATAAAAAACATTTTCTTGAAAAAATAAAATATAAAAGCATTATACTTTTTTGGATGACATGCAGAAAACAATTTCGATTTGGTTGAGACCACATACCCAAAAGTAATTATCATATTGAAATATTTAACGAATTATTGTACCTTGGTTTCTCCTAGTGTTACGAAGAGGCCTTACCCATCTGTCCTTCCTCTTTGTGATCTGATGACTATACCTTTTATGCAGATTGTTCCCGATAGCAATCCCAACAACCAACCCACTTCCAACTCCGCAGAATACGATGATCCAATCAATTGTTTCGGTTGGGAAGAGAGATTCAGACACACTACTTGTTGGTGGAAGTCTTGACACCTTTGGATGATCTTGACATTCCTTGGATAAAGGTCGTCCACACAATCGGGGATTCCCGATGTAGGAGTTGTTATCAAATGTATCAAACTGTTTTCCTTGTGGTATGCGCCCCTCAAGACGGTTGAATGACACGTTGAAGATGGAACGGAAACCTAGTTGCACCAACTGTTGAGGAATTTCCCCAGATAGGTCGTTTCCAGAGAGATCCAAAGCTTCAAGATTCTTTAAGTCCCCCAAAGATGGCAGGACACGTCCAGTAAAATGATTGTTGGAAAGATTGAGTGATTGAAGGCCTCGAAGATGTTGGAGTGATTGTAGGATTTCTCCTTCAAAATGGTTACAAGAGAGATCAATGGACATATCTATGGTTAAAATACGATAGTACTCTGTTCTGACACCTTTGTGTATTAATGTCACCGAGTACATGAAATTTGTAAGCACATGTTTGGAGGATATATTAGTTTCCATAACAGATGATACGCCAAGATTTCCAGAGCTCATGGCATGCCATGTTTGAAAGTAATTTTGGTCCAACTGACCACTGAAACGGTTGTTAGAGAGGTCTATGATCCGCAGCATAGGGAACCGTGAGGAAACAGCAGTGGAACCGTCAATTGGACCATGTAGTTTGTTGGACCGCAAAACCAGAACTTGCAGCCTGGGAAGAGTTCCCAACCAAGAAGGAAAGACATCATGAAAAGAGTTATCTTCAAGAGAGAGAACTTGCAGCCTGGTACAATTCATCAGTGATCTTGGCAGTTGACCGGTGAATCTATTTTCGCTCAAATCAAGTTCTTTCAACTGGCTTCCAGGCTTACAAGCACTCATCATTTTTCCGTGGAAGTTATTTCGTTTCAGATTCAAAGACATCAACGAATTGCTTAAGATGCCCAAACATGAAGGAAGTGTTCCGCTCATGTTGTTAAAAGACAAATCTAATTGTTGAAGAGATTTCAATTCACATATGGATGGTGGTAGTTCTCCTGTCAGACTATTCTGTGGGACAGAATAAATAACTGTGGATTGTGATGGAATTGGTAGTCGTCCTCGTAGCTGATTATTCTCGATAAAAATTACTTGTAAATTTGTCCATGGGAGAAAATGAGGATGCTGATCAAAGCCAGTGATGGAGTTGCCTGAAAGGTTAATCAACTCTAATGTTTCCCGACTGTTGTTCCAGATCCACACCGGTACCAGCCCATCAATTTTGTTGACGTCAAGAAGTAGGAATCTCAATTTATTTTGGAAGCGCAAAAAGGCAGGAAATTCCTTCAAGTTGCATGATGATAGTCCTAACTTATGCAATTCTGGTAAAGTGGTATTGGTGTAGTTGTTGGTGGTTACTAATGATATCCTGTTATAACCTAAGCCTAATGTTTGAAGTTTGTTGAGTCCTAGGAACATGTCGAGCTCTACCCTACCACTGAAATTGTTTCTACCTAGGTGAAGATACTCAAGACTTTTGAGGCTGGAAAATGTGTTTGGAATTGGTCCTTGCAATTGATTCATCTGAAGATTTAAATATGTTAGTTGGGTGAGGTTGAACAACCAGGATGGTATACCACCGGTAAGAGAATTTCTGTCCATTCCTACCTCACTAAGTTTGGTTAGGTTGGATAGAAAGAGTGGGATTTCGCAGTTTATGTTCATATCAGACAGATAGAGTTTACTAAGTTTAGTCAGCTTTCCAAGCCAATTGGGAAAGCATCCTTTCTCAAATCTGCTACCATTAAGTAGCAAACCATCGAGATTCAAAAGGCTTACCAATGAAGGAACTGAGCCTGTGAAGTGATTTTCACCAAGACCCAAGTAAGTGAGTTGCGTCATGTTAGAGAGTGAACGAGGTATATGCCCCGAGAAAGAGCATCCGGTAAGGGACAAGACAGTCAGATGGTTAAGGTGGCTTAGGGATTCTGGTACAATCCCAATGAAACCTGTGAAGTCTAGTATCACTTCTTCAAGTAAGCTGATGTTACGAAATATAGGAAGAGAACCAGTGAGGTCGGTATTGAATGCCAAATCAAGAACTTTTAACTCTGGTAGCTCTAGTATGGCTGCAGGGAATTTATTCTTAAGAGAACAATCTCGTAGCTTGAGTGACTTCAAAGAAGAAAAGTTGGCCAAGAAATGAGGTACAGAAGAACTAATGTCAACCCCTGAGAGATGAAGTTCTTTGAGTCCTGTTAAGTATTGCACCAGGTTCTTGAGGCTAGGACTGTGAAGCTTTAGTGAATTCCCTGACAGGTCTAAAGAAGACAAATGAATCAACTGCGAGATTTCATTCGGGATTTGGCCACTAAACCCGGAATAAGAGAGATCGAGGCTTCTTAATTGCTTTAGACGACCAATCTCAGATGGGATTTGAGAATCACCAAAGTCGTTCCCAGAAAGGTTGAGTCTCTGAAGATGAACAAGGCTGAAGAGGGTGCTGCTGGAGTTGATACGCCCACAAAGAGACCTCTGGCTCAAGTCAAGACCCATCACATGATGACCATAGTACTGATCATGGTCATGGCTGCATGCCACCCCCTCCCATGAACAACAATCAAAACTATTGTTCCAAGAATGAAACACTTGAGAGTCATAAGCAGCACAAGCAACATCATGTTGATGAATTATGGTTTGTTTAAACTGAAACAAGGCTGAGCATTCTTCATCATGGCTTGGTGATGATCCAGAGCATGTTAGTGTCACCAACACATATAGAAGGGAGATGGTTTGCAAGAACTTGAAGTGATTCATGAATGTAGCCATGAAAAATGGGTTTTATTTTGTAGTTGTTTATGGTCGACATGCAATTCTCATTATATATAAGCTAATAGCTAGGCCATTAGTAAGTTTAACAGTGTCGGTTAATGGGAACATTAAAAGATATAGCTGAAAAAGAAACTAATCGATCAATAGGAAAAACACTGTGATTTAAAAAATAAAAAATAAACTAACTACAGTAATTAGTAAAAACACTTTAACCGTTCATATGTTTTATTCTTGGATTTTTTTTTAAATCACTAACTCATCGTCTTTGATGGTAATTTCAATTATTTGTTATGAAAATGAGTGGATTTGGGGTATAATTTATCGGTAAGGGGTGAAATGTGTCCAATAAAAAAAATCAGTTTAAATGAAATTTGTCAAACAAATGTAGTCGCTAGGAAATTGTTTGAAGTGCATTTAGATTCTAGTATAATTAGTATCATAACCTTTTTAATATAGAAACAATAGATTATTATTTGAATAATATAATTTGATGATCATATTTGATATATTAATTAATAAAAACTTTAAAATAAAGGACATAAAAGATTGACGGTCATTATGATCCATTTCGACTGTAGTACAGGAAATTGGCTTCTTTTAATTTGTTACTCAACTGGTGCAACCCATCGATATTTAAGTTTTTTCATAAACATTTATTAATAAAAATATTATCATCCAAGATCTAAGAAGATATTTAATATTTTTAGAAAAGACGTAATTTAACTTTTTTTTTTATTTACTCATTAACATTTGATATGATGATATGTGTAAGTCTATGCTATTATATTGGGCAAATTTCTTCCAAAAGTCAAAATTTTAGTTCTCTTAAGACATTGTAAGAAGTTCAATGAATTTTTTAGAGATTTGGAATTGGCTATAGTTCGTGAAACCTGGGAGGCTGGGATAGTTGAGTTTCCACCATTGTATGGCTCAAAGGACGAGTTGCCAGAAAGTCTGTCAAACTTGGGTCTCTCTTTGGTCTTGACCATTTAATTTTGTTGTTATTTATTTTTATTTTTCACATATTTATTTTATTAATGTCACCTTTATCTTTTATTCTTGTAATTTCTGCAAATTATTTTTAGATCATATTTGACTAATTGACTAAGTGATGTTTGGTTGTCAATTAGGAAACAGTTTAAAATAAGAGCAAAATAGTTATTTTACAAAACATTGCTTTTATTTATTTATTTATTTATTCCACTTGAAGGATGAAAAGTGCTGCAAAACTTTATTTTAGGGACTAAAAAAAACGTAATATTTCTTTTCGGGCCAAATCCACAACTTTAAAAAAAAAACACAGTAGTGGAAACGGTAAAACAACCTAAAATAGTAAAATATATTATAAAAATTCACATATGAACGACAACAATAGACAACCATGGAGGTAAACGATCAAGCTAACTTTTTTGATAGTGCATCTGTTATCTTCTTAGATACTTTTTAAAATTACAAATTGATGTATTAATTAATTGGTTCATCTGTTTTTTTTTGTTTGATATATTTTAAAATGACAAATCAAGGTTTTTAATAGTTCATGTGAATTTTCTTTTTAAATGCAATTAACTCATAAATCTTTGTATTGGTCAAGTATAATTGGTGACAATTTTAATTTGTTGACATTAAAATCAGTCAAATTGAGTCGTATATTATTGATCATGGATGCAACATATATTTAAAAAAAAAAATGGAAAGGCTGAAGAAGGTTATTTGATTTTGGATGAGAAACATGCATACAAGCCATTCGATGAAATGCCTGAGGCAGTTAAGGTATCCTCATTCTATCTTACTTTACCTGATTCATGAGTTGATTATATGTACTTGAACATCTATATTCTTCAGGCATGCTTAACAGGATCACCATTTGAACTTGTCAGATGCAAGCTGACATTGTTTTACCAGTTATTGGTAAATGATAGTGGTATCAAAGTATCCATTCTAACCATTAAAAATTCCAACTAAATTTACTTTTTTTACCCCTCCTCTTTCCCCTGTTCTGCAATATAGCTTTCAATGTGACACCCTTAATAAAGTTTATATCTTGGAAAAAAATTTGAGTTATGTTTATGCAAAAATTGCAGATTTTAGAGGCTTTGCTTTCAAAGGGTATATATAATAGTCCCTTCATCTTTTGAGAAGACTTTGGGCCATATCACTTTATTGACCAAACAAATCATGATTCCAAGGGTTTGTTTAGATATGGATATATGAATTCAATGCCAATGCAAGAAATTTGTCTCCAATCGAGATCACTTCTGTAGGAACAATACTCATATTTTAAAACCTAACTTTATAGCAAAAATAAATTCTGATTTTGCTGACCTAAATGCTACCCCCTTCCTTTGAAAAATGTTACATTTTTTTATTTCTTTGTGAAAAAAAATATTGAGGGTATAATAGTCAATTAATAAAAATAAGAATTTAAAATGAGTATAAAATATTTAAAAGTGTTAAAGATAAGGATTTGGGCAATTTTGATATTTTGAAAGCTTATGAAGAGTATTTATGATATTTAGAAATTAGATTGGATAAATACGATATTTCGATGTTTAAGAATAGCATATACGAAATTATCTCATCTACTTGTCTGAAGTATCAACCAAGCAAAAAATGAAATCACATAAACCTATCGCGTAGAGTCATTGATAGTTGTACCAAATCGGCTTGTTTTGACAAACTATACGAGGACCAAAGGTGTAATTTTGTCTAAAATATATTAATTCAAATACAAACTACCGCTAGTGGAAGACTTCAACATCTTTCTTTATCTATTAAATATTTAAATGTAGCAAAATTGACAATCACAAACGTGTCACACGAACTTCTTTGATTGTATGTATGTTTACTCGTTAGATACTTATAAAATCACAATTCACGAACCAAGGTATTGAATGGTTATGTTTGTTTCGTTCACATATATATTTTAAAATCACAAATCAAGATTTTTACTGCCTCATCAACTTTCTTTTTAAATGCAATTCCGATCATAAATCGTTTTATTGGTTAAGCATAAATGCATAATTGGTGCAATCTTAATTGTTTTATATGAGAATAAGTTAATTTGAATACTAATTTATTGATAATGAAGATAAAAAGAGCCACAAACATTTATTTGGGAGAATGAAAACATAAACGTCCTTTTCGGGGTCGAATCCATACTTTTCATAAAGCAGAGTGAAGCAAACCGTAAAATAACCTAAATTATATTAAGGGGTTGTTTGGTTGGTTGGAATACCTATGAAATTTTAGGAAATTTGAATCTAATTCCACCGGTTTCGTAGGTTTGGTTGTATGGGTGAGCATTTGGACCCAACCGATACCGAAACCAGTTTGGGAGGAATGTAAAGACTCTAGACCAGACAACATTCATTACGTGTGGTGCAATTCGATGAAGTGTATGGTACATTAATTGCATTGGGCCAGTACAACATTCATTATATATGGTACAATTCGAGAACAAACTAGTCCAATACTTGGAACTGTTTAAAAAAACGGAATTGGAAAATTGACAATCCAAGAATTGATAATCGGCCTGACTACATAAAACAGGTATTGATCCAGGTTTAAGGACAGGTTTAGGTCCAGTCTCGATGCTCATCCCTATATGGTTTAAGATAAACTTTCTATTCGGGGTCATTCTATCAAGAGTATAAAGAAATTTTAATTAAGATACGTTTTATTATAAACCAAAACTATATTTGGAGCAAGTTGTAAGAGCTTTTTGATTATCTTCAAGAGGTCGGGAGTTGGACGGTCTTTCTTTTTATTTGACAACCAGCTAGAATTACTCGGACCCAACCAATCTGCCCTACATAACCCGGCCCAAATCCATCCCAACTTGTGCTTATTTATAGCTTTTGACCAAATTTTATTTTTTATTACAATTTGGTCCTTTTATTTAGTTTGCCAAAAACATTTTCTTATTATAATGCCCAAGTTTTAATTTTTGTTATAATTTGTTTTTTTTTTTCAAAATTTGCCCAAATTATTTACAAACTTTATATTCATATGTTCTTTTATTTTTTACAACTTTGTTTTCATCTTTTTGAATCTTTTTACACCTTCTTTTACATCTTTTTTTTACAGCCTTTGTTTTTTTACAAAAATATTTTTCACAAAATTTTTACAAAGCTTTCACATATTTTTAGTTATAAACATTTAGTAAACCATGGTAAACGACTGGCTGGTCTAACGGCTTGAGTAATTTTTATTTGGTTTTACTTGAGGAGTTGGGGGTGGTGTGGGTCGACTCCTCCTTACTTTTATGACAATTTCAGTTTCCTTTATTTATCTTTATCCACCTCCACCTCCTGCTCCTTCCCCTAAAATGCCATTAAATCAACTTATGGACACCTCCACATCTCTTTACCCTTTTCGATTTCTCACCATCTTCTTTATCCCACACAGCCACACTTTGCTTACAAATCGAGCGTCAATGCAACACTGGCTACCACCAGCTCTCCTCTCATGAAGAAATCTGTATGGAGTTAGAAGAAGTGACGACAGAAGAATAGGACAAGTATAATAATGTGGATGTAGAGACGGTGTAACCTAAATCCAAGTTATTGTACCAGGAGGATTTGGTGATAAGACTAAGATGTTCACCGTTATGCACAGGATGAAGTTCTGGTCACCGCCCACCACGTATTCGATGAAATGCCTAGGTCGCTTCTTATGTAATGTTTTCATTGTTCTACCTGTACTTTATGTATGATTCCACAACAAAATTTCGCATTGCTGCTCTATTATTTGTTATCTCAAATCAATAATTGTTCGTTCTTTTAGTTTATATAGAATTGGTTATGTTAATAGTGATTGAAAACATGATAAGTTACAAAATATATCTGCACTTGAACCCACTACTTCAGGTCATTGGATGAAGACACATCAGGTAATTCTTAATGTTACCTTATTATATATATAAAAACTGGCGATATGTTTTATAACAAAAACAAGTAGCACCATTCATTGAATATGAAGATTTGGAGACTGGAGTGCATAATTCACTATTCAAAGACTGCATAGTTATTCTCAAGGGTGGAACCTCTTTAGGGCTTCAGTGTAATTAGTACTAATATCCTTCTCTTCATTCCCTTTCTTTTCCTGAATTTTAAAACTTGAGAACAGGATTTTTAGCTGTAAGTCAAATGAAAGTTTTTGAAATCATGAAAGATAATGGATGAAAACATATTCGTGTGGCTGAATTTGTGTATTGAAGTTTAAAAGGTATTTGTGTAATTTAACTGAAATCAATTGAAACAGTCCGAGTAATAACCTTGATTTATTGTTAAAAGAATTATTAAATTTTATACCAACGGTGAATTTCGCTTATGTAATTCAAAAACATATCATATACATGAATTTCACTTGAAAATATATAATATACATGAATTTCATACTATCACAACCCCAAATCTAAGGTTGAGGTTGAGGTTGAGGTTGTAAATACTTATCAATAGCTTACATAAGAGTCTATGATCATGCCATCATACATCAACGATAAACTTAAACAATGGAACTGTATGATACATCAAAATCTTATAGTGAAAGTCTACTCCAAGAAATGTAATTCAGACAACCACAAACTTAAACGTAATATACACTTACTATACATGGTAAAACAAACTGAAATCCCTTGAAGGTCTTCAACAACTTCTCCATACCCTTCGAACTTTAAGCTATGACGCCTCCTGAGATACATGTTAAGTTAAGTTCATTTCTGTTAAATTCATGATTTTCTAACTATAGAAAATGCTTCATCCACACTCCATAGTAAAATGTTGTCTCAGAAACTATATCATAACTCTCAAAAAGTAACATCCTTGTCATAGATATTATGATGAAGTAATTATAAATACATACCATGTTTAAAACATAGACTGACATCACATAACTAATGGACTCGACAAGTAATTTATCCAAGCTAAAATAAAAAGATTTATTCTTTAATATTTTTAAGTTAAATATGTTAATAAAACTTTCTTTGCTAAAATGCATATTTGACTTGCATATAATTTAACTGAATCTTTTGGCAAATGAGATAAATGACAAAAAACGCAACTAATTGTTGATAATACAAAGTTGAGATGTATGACAATTAATCTCACAAAGATATTGTTAGGATTACTTTAATTTAAAAATATAAGTTTAAAAACATATATAGAAGTATCATACTTTTTTGGATGACATACAGAAAACATTTTCCATTTGGTTGAGACTACATACATATAAACAAATTATTATCTTGAAAAATTGCTACCCGTTATTTAACGAATCATTGTACCTTAGTTTCTCCTTGTGTTACGAAGTGGCCTTACCCATCTGTCCTTCCTCTTTGTGAACCGATAACTATACCTTTCATATAGAAAGTTTCCAATAACAACCCCAACAACCAACCCACTTCCAATTCCACAGAATACAAAGATCCAATCAATTCTTTCACTCGGGAAGAAAGACTCAGACACATTGCTTGCTGGTGGAACTCTTGGCACCTTTAAATCTTGACCTTCCTTGGATAAAGTTCGTCCGTACAGTTGGGGATTCCCTATGTAAGAGCTCTTATCGAATGTATCAAACTGTTTTCCTTGTGGGATACGCCCCTGAAGATGGTTGAATGACACATTGAAGATGGAAAGGAATCCGAGTTGCACCAACTGTTGAGGAATTTCCCCAGATAGTTCGTTTCGAGAGAGATCCAAAGCTTCAAGATTTGTTAGGTTCCCTAAAGATGGCAAGATACTTCCAGTAAAATGATTGTTGGAAAGATTGAGTGATTGAAGGCCTTGAAGATCTTGGAGTGATGCTGGGATTTCTCCTTCAAATTGGTTACAGGATAGATCAATGGACATGACTACGGTTAAAATACGATTGTACTCTGTTTTGACACCTTTGTGTATTAAGGTCACCTCGTATTGCACATTTGTGAAGACGCTTTTGGAGGATATAATTGATTTCATAGCAGATGATATACCAAGATTTTCGGAGCTCATGACATGCCATGTTTGGAAGTAGTTTTGGTCCAAGTGACCACTGAAACTGTTGTTAGAGAGGTCTATGATCCGCAACTTAGGAAACTGTGAGGAACCTTGAATTGGACCATAAAAATTGTTGGACCGCAAGACTAGAACTTGTAGCTCCGCAAGACTTCCAAGCCAAGAAGGAAAGGCGTCATGAAAAGAGTTATCTTCAAGAGAGAGAATCTCTAAATTCCTACAATTTGTCAATGATCTTGGCAGCTGACCCGTAAATCTATTTTCGCTCAATTCAAGTTGTGTCAACTGGCATCCAGGCGTAAGAGAATTCATCATTTTGCCCTGGAAGTTGTTTCGTCTCAGACGCAAATACATCAACGAATTGGTTAAGATGCCCAAACATGAAGGAAGTGTTCCGCTCATGTTGTTAAAAGACAAATCTAACAGTTGAAGAGATTTCAATTCACATATCCACGGTGGTATTTCTCCTGTCAGATTATTATTTGAGACAGAATATTCAACTGTGGTTTGTGGTGGAACTGGTAGTTGTCCTTGTAGCTGATTATTACGGATAAAAAATCCTTCTAAATTTGTCCATGGGAGAAAATGAGGATGCTGATCAAAGCCAGTGATGGAGTTGCCTGAAAGGCTAATGAATTGTAATGTTTCCCGGCTGTTGTTCCAGATCCACACCGGTACCAGGCCATCAATGTTGTTGTGGTCAAGAAGTAAGGCGGTCAATTTATTTTGGAAGCGCAAAAAGGCAGGAAATTCCTTCAAGTTGCATGATGACAGTCCTAACCACTCAAATTCTGGTAAGGTGGTATTGGTGTAGTTGTTGGTGACTATTAATGATATCTTGTTATAACCTAACTCAAGTGTTTGGAGTTTGTTGAGTCCTAGGAACATGTCGAGTTCTACCCTACCACTGAAATTGTTTCTACCTAGGTTAAGATACACAAGACTTTTGAAGCTGGAAAATGTGTTTGGAATTGGTCCTTGCAATTGATTTATTTGAAGATCTAATACTTTTAGTTGGGTATGGTTGAACAACCAGGATGGTAAACGGCCAATAAGAGAATTTTTCCCCATACTTAACACATTAAGGTTGGTTAGGTTGGCAAGAAAGAGTGGGATTTCAGTACTGTTTGTGTTCATATCAGACACATAGAGTTCACTAAGTTTACCCAGCTTTCCAAGCCAATTGGGAAAAGGTCCTTTCTCAAATTTGTTACCATAAAGTGCCAAAACATCGAGATTCAAAAGACTTACCAATGAAGGAACTGAACCTGTGAACTTATTTCCACCAAGAGTCAAGACAGTGAGTTGCGTCAAGTTAGAGAGTGAACGTGGAATGTGGCCCGAGAAAGAGCAATTATAAAGGGACAAGACTGTCAAATGCTTGAGGTGGCTTATGGATTCTGGTATAATCCCAAAGAAACCTGTGAGAGGTAGTATCACTTCTTCAAGTAAGGTGTTGCCATGAAATTCAGGAAAGGAGCCAGTGAGGTCGGTGTTGTTCGCCAGATCAAGAACTTGCAACTTAGGTAACTCAAATATGGCCGCAGGGAATTCATTCTGCAGGGAACAGCTTCTTAGTTTGATTGATCTCAAGGAAGAAAAGTTTGCCAAGAAATGAGGTACAGAGGAACTTATCTCGACCCCAGAAAGATGGAGTTCTGCAAGTCCTGTTAAGTTTTGCACCAGCTTCTTCAGGCTAGGACTATAAAGCTTTAGTGAATTCCCTGACAGATCTAAAGAAGACAATCGCATCAACTGCGAGATTCCATTTGGGATTTGACCACTAAACCCAGAATAAGAGAGATCGAGACTTCTTATTTGCTTTAGACGACCAATCTCAGAAGGGATTTGAGATTCACCAAAGTAATTCATGGCAAGGTTGAGTCTCTGAAGATGAACAAGGTTGAAGAGGGTGCTGCTGGAGTTGATATACCCACAAAGAGAGCTCTCACTCAAATCAAGGCCGATCACATGACCATAGTACTGATCATGGTCATTGCTGCACGCCACCCCATCCCATGAACAACAATCAAAACTAGTGTTCCATGAATGGAGCACTTGAGAACCATGAGCAGCACAAGCCGCATCATGTTGATGAATTATGGTTTGTTTAAACTGAAACAAGGCTGAGCATTCTTCATCATGGCTTGTTGATGATCCAGTGCATGTTAGTGTCACCAACACATATAGAAGGGAGATGGTTTGCAAGAACTTTAAGTGATTCATGTATGGAGCCATGAATAAAAAAGGGGTTTTATTTTATAATTGTTTATGGACATGCAATGCTCATTATATATAAACCATGAGTAAGTAATGTCAACGTACAAGCATAACCAGATAATCACCATGGCTTTGGCCTGTGGGTAAGGGTGAAGGGGAACCAATAAAAGGTATAGCTGAAAATTCAACAAATAAAGCCAAAGAAAAAAGAATTTTGGAATTTTTAAAAATAGACCCAAGTACAAGAAAGAAAGAAAAAAAAAAGATCAGTATGTATTGCTTTTACCTTAATTAGTCGGTTTTTTACTTTCTTTGTCACAAATTTGATGGCAAATTGGCAATATTGAAAACTTTATAAGTTAATATGTGAAAAGTGGAAAAATAAGGGATGAGCCCCCCTTTAAATAACCAGAAGATCTATATCATATCAGTATGGTTAAAAAGGTGGCCTTAATTTATTGAATTGATTAAGTTCAAAACCTCTTTGTGACTAAGATTGAAGAGTTTGGGTTGTATAAGTTGTTTGAAAAATATATATAACGGGTTTTTTTGGAAGTGTTCTACAAAAATATTGTGTTTTAATCGTGTAAGTGATTAACTGTCCATATTTCCGGATTAGTTTAAGATAGATGTAATGATTCTGTCTTTGAAAATTGTCCATACTTAGTCGTAATAATAATATATTAATAAACACTTTAATATGTAAACAAAGTAGCAATTTTACAAACTTTACCGCTCTTATATACACCTTTCTTGTTCAAGAGGGACAAAAATAAAAAACAAAAAATTATTCATGCCGGAATTATAATTTTCAACAAAATAGAGATGAAAAATATAACTTAACGTAAAATAATAATAATTTAAATACAAACAAAATTTGAGTAGACTTATGGAAGACTTCAAAGTCTTTCTTTTGTCCTGTTAATTGTAGCAATAGACAACCACAAATGTGGAGGTAAACATCACCCCAACGTCTTTAATGGTTCATCTGTTTTCTTCTTAGATGTTTTTTCTTAAATCATAAATTAACGTGTCTGGTGGTTCATAAGTTACCATTTTAGATGTTTTTTTATTACAAAATACAAATCGTTGAATTTGTTAGATATTATTAGGGACAAATATGAAAAGAGAAATTGTCAGGAAAGTCATAATATTTTCAGAAAAGTTACACTTTAGCCTTGAGATTTTTTTAACATAAAAGTCTCGATTATTTGTAAAAACACGATAATATGTCATTTCCTATTAAAAGAAAAAAAAATGTTAATTTGGGCCAAAATGAAATAATTGGGACTTTTATGTTCAAAAAAAAACTTGGGACTAAAGTGTAACTTTTCCGAAAATATTGGGACTTTCCTAACAATTTCCCATATGAAAATAAGTTAATTTTGTGTTATACACTCATTTTGATACATCTCTTTACATATTCTCTTTATATATATTGAAGTCTTCATTTTCTCCATAAGAACTCTTTTATAGAGTAATCTATCGACACCGTATATATCTTACAAATATATCATCCATGATCTAAGAGAATGTGTAATCTTTTTCGAAAATATTTAGTTTAAATTAATTTATTTACTCGTTAACAATTGTATGAATGTGGGTTTAATCTATTATGCACCTCCATTGAGCAATTTCTTCCAAAAATAAAACATTGATTTTATATATTTCATATCAATGTAATTGAAATTGCATTAGGTCACTCATGACTACATTTCTTTGTTATTATAGACTTGTGTTGATTTGTATAACCTAGGGATATCAAGAGGGGCAAACGGGACAGGTGTTGCATACCCCTACCCCCCACCCCCCACCCCCCCCCCCCCCCAAAAAAAAATTAATAATAATAATAATAATAATAATAATAATAATAATAATAATAATAAAGGGATTTAATCATGTCCCCACCCCCATTTTTTTTAAACAAATACCCCTATACGTAATCGGGATCCTAACTGGACTTTTTCACATCCCTAGTAGAACCGCGCGGACCATGTTATATATAGGGTTACATTTTGTACTTTGGCTATATAATACAACTTATATCTATGGTTTTTTTAGTTGTACTATCATTTTCAAGCTCATAGATAATAATGCTCTCCCATCTACATGCAGGGGCGGACCTGGTGTGGGTTCCGAGGGGTCTTGGGCCACTACTCGATTTCTTCTCCTAAGGATAAAAACTTTCTACTGTCAACCACCAAAAATATTACCTAAAAAAACATATTAATAGATTATTTTTTATACATAAACTTTTATTTGAAATGATAACTAAGGATGATATGTTATGTCAAGTTCTAGGTTTAAACTTGGTGGCAACAGTTTTAATAAAAAAAAATTACTAATAAAAATGATAAACTTATTTCTACTATCAACAGGTACCAAACAAAACTTACGAATATATTATTTTTTACGCATAACTTTTATTTTTAATGCTAACTATGGCACCAAAAAAATAATTTCGATAAAATATAATAACATAGACCAAATAACGAGTTCAGTGTGATTTATTTTTATTTTTATTCCTAAAACAAATTAAAAGTTATTTTACAAAAGGTGGAGGAAGTAAATTATTGCAAAACTTTATTTTAGGGTCTAAAAACATAAAACTTCTTTTTGGGCCGAAATCTTTTATTTTAAAAGAAGATTATGAATGGAAACTGTAAAATAACCTAAAACACACGAACAAACAGCTACAAAAGACTTTAAAGGTCTTTCTTTTGTCATTAAGTGTAGCAATAGAGAGAACCACAAA
Source organism: Lactuca sativa (assembly GCF_002870075.4). NCBI lineage: Eukaryota > Viridiplantae > Streptophyta > Magnoliopsida > Asterales > Asteraceae > Lactuca > Lactuca sativa. The sequence goes on along the minus strand of NC_056623.2, from coordinate 73,522,755 downwards.
CAAGAGATAAACATCAACTAGACGTCTTAAATGGTTCATTTGTTTCCTTCTTAGATATATTTTAGAATAATAAATCAACGTCTTTAAGGGCTCATCACTTCTCTTTTAATTAGATGTAATTTAAAAAAGTTAAATCATTGTAATGGTTAAATATTATAAGCGATAATTTCAAATTTTTATATGAAATAAGTCAATTTGGAATATAACTTATTGGTAACGGATCAAATATGTGCGATAATAATAAATTATGAAGAAAAAAGGTCACAACAAGTTAAAAACTCGAAGTGAATCTAGATGCAAACAAAGTTAAAAAAGTCGAAGTGAATCTAGATGCAAACAGTATCATAAATTGTTTAAATTTTAAAAATGTAGATTATTATAGGATTAAGATAACTTTTAGTAATCATATTATTATCATTATCATTATCATTATCATTATATACTTATAAAGGAAGCATTTTTCCTTTCACCACATTCATTTGAAACTCTCATTCATTTTTCCTTTCACCACATTCATTTGAAACTCCCATGACTTTTCAATTTCTTTTAATAATGATTATAAGTTGGTTAATAAGGTTAAATAAATATAAAACCTAATGTGTAATCATATATAAACTAAATTTTAATATTAAAAGAATATATTTTCTTCAACTTGTAAAGTTATGTTTTTAACTTTTAACATATTATACTTAATTTATTAGGTCTAATAGGTTATTGTATGTAAACCATTATCATTTTAAAGCTACAACTTTTGAACAATTTGTATAAAATACTTAAATTGTTAATTTAAATATAACCTTACATGATCAACTTAAATATAAATTTTAGTTCAACTTAAACAATCTAAATAATATTTTGTAAATAGTTAAAAGTAAAAAATTGTAGTGTCTTTCTAATAATGATTATAAGTTGGTTAATAAGGTTAAATAAATATCAAACCTAAAGTGTAATCATAAATAAACTAAATTTCAATATTAAAATAATATTTTTACTGCTACTTATAAAGTTATGTCTTTAACTTTTAATATATTATACTTAATTTATTATATTTAATATATTGTTGTATGCAAACCATTATCAGTTTAAAGCTACAACTTTTGAACAGTTTGGACAAAATACTTAAATTGTTAATTTAAAACAACATTATTGGGTCAACTTCAATATAAATTCCAGTTCCATTTAAAAGACCCAAAGAATATTTTGTGAATGGTTAAAAGTGATAAATTGTAGTGCTAAATGCAAAACTAAATTGTAATATCAATTTAACTAAAATATTTCCTAGAGATATTTTTATAATCGTTAAAAGTTTTCAAATAAGTAACTTAAAATAACTTACAATAACAATAGTTAAAAATAACTCTATATAAATGATTATATTGTTATCTTTAAATTTTAAAAAAAAATGTTTGATGTTTTAAATAATTAGAATAATAGAAATTAAAACGTTAAGCAAATAAATTTAAAAAAATTAATTAACAATAACAACAGCTATAAATAACATTAAACCATAAATTATATTTAATTTTATTCATGAGTAACCCGTAGGTAGAGGTCATTCAAAAATTGAGATTATGCGGTTTTAATAGATGTATATATTATCGTATAATTCAAAATAATCAATATAATATATCAATTTAGTATACAAATTATTATATCAAATTTAACAACAACATTATTGTTATATTTAAAAAAAAAACATATAATTATAAAGATTTCAGCTATATAGTTCACATTCATTTGAAACTTCCATTCATTTGTCCTTTCACCACATTCATTTGAAGTTACCATGACTTTTCAATTTCTTTTCAATAATGATTATAAGTTGGTTAATAAGGTTAAATAAATTTCAAACCTAAAGTGTAATCATATATAAACTAAATTTCAATGTTAAAAGAATATATGTTCTTTTACTTATAATGTTATGTTGTTAACTTTTAACATATTATACTTAATTTATTAGGTCTAATATGTTATTGTATGTAACCCATTATCATTTTAAAGCTACAACTTTTAAAAAATTTGTATAAAATACTTAAATTGTTAATTTGAATACAACCTTACGTGATCAACTTAAATATAAATTTTAGTTGAACTTAAGCAACCCAAAGAATATTTTGTAAATAGTTAAAAGTGATAAATTGTAGTGTCATTCTAATAATGATTATAAGTTGGTTGTAATGTTAAATAAATATCAAACCTAAAGTGTAATCATATATAAGCTAAATTTCAATATTAAAAGAATATCTTTTCTTCTACTTATAAAGTTACGTTTTTAACTTTTAACATATTATACTTAATTAATTAGCTCTAATATCATTTTAAAGCTATAACTTTTGAATAAATTGTATAAAATACTTACAATGTTAATCTAAATATAACTTTACATGATCAACTTAAATATAAATTTTAGTTCAAAGTAAACAACCCAAAGAATATTTTGCAAATAGTTAAAAGTGATAAATTGTTGTGTCTTTCTAATAATAATTATAAGTTGGTTAATAAGGTTAAATAAGTATCAAACATAAAGTGTAACCATAAATAAACTAAATTTCAATATTAAAATAATATTTTTTACTTCTACGTATAAGGTTGTGTCTTTAACTTTAACATATTATACTTAATTTATTAGATTTAATATGTTGTTGTATGTAAACCGTTATCAGTTTAAAGCTGCAACTTTTGAATATTTAGACAAAATACTTAAATTGTTAATTTAAATATAAAATTACATGGTCAGCTTCAATATAAATTTCAGTTCCACTTAAAAAACCCAAAAAATATTTTGTGAATAGTTAAAAGTGATAAATTATAATACTAAGTGCAAAAACTAAATTGTAATATCCATTTAACTAAAATATTTCATAAAGATATTTTTATAATCGTTAAAAGTTTTCAAATAAGTAGCTTAAAATAACTTTCAATAACAATAGTTAAAGATAATTCTATATAAATGATTATATTGTTACCCTCAAAATCAAAAAAAAAAATGTTTGATGTTTTAAATAATTACAATGATAGAAATTAAAATGTTAAGCAAATAAATTTTAAAAAAATAATTAACAATAACACCTATAAATAACATTAAACGATATATTATATTTAATTTTATTCATTAGTAACTAATAGAGTATAATATAGAATATTCTAGATTTATGTATAATTGTTATTTATTTGTATAGATCCTATTATCTAGGATATCTTGTTGTAATCCTTTTATATATATATATATATATTGTTTAATAATATACACCAGAGATACGATGATTCATTCTAAATCTTTCATGGTATCAGCCTAAAACACGATTCTGGTCGTACCCCCTCCTCCTTTTGTTCTTCTTCTTTTGCTATCGCTCTCATGGCCACTGATGATACACCCCTCTATCTTTCAACGATCATTCATATGATCAATATAAAGCTAAACTCCACCAACTATTTGTTATGGAGTAAACAGATGTTGCCCTTACTAACCTATCAACAATTACTGCCTTATGTTGATGGTTCCTCCCCTAAACCGGCAGCCACCATTGTTTCCGGTGACACCTCCACTGAGAATCCTGCCTATGCCAAATGGATCGCTGCTGATCAGAAAGCCTTAATTATCCTTCAAGCTTCTCTGTCTGTAGAAGCTATGGTCGAAGCTCTAGGGTACAATACCTCTCATGCGCTTTGGACTGCCCTTGCCTCCACTTACCGCCATGATTCTCTCGAGCGCACTCACACCCTCAAGGATTCTCTTCGGCATTTAAAAAAAAGGTACCTCTTCTGTTGCTGAGTACTCTCATAAATTTAAAAGCATATGTGACCAGCTTACCTCTATCGGCCACTCTCTTGCTGATGATGACAAGTCCCACTGGTTCTTGTGTGGACTGGGTTCTTCCTTCGAGACATTCTCGACGACACAGCGCCTCATTACACCTCGCCCAAACTTCCGTGATCTTGTCTCCCAAGCGGAGAGTCATGAATTGTTTCTTCAATCAATGAGTGATTCTTCTGTGCCTCCTGTTGCCTTTAATACCACTTCCTCGTACAGGCCCAACAACTCTACCTCTTCACGAGGTCGAGGTCGCGGCCTCAACAATTCCTCTTGTGGCAATTCTCAACGTGGTAGAGGAAGAGGTACTAGAAGACCTCCTCATTGTTAATTATGCAGGAAAGATGGACATTATGCAAATCAATGCCCTGATTTGCAAACCTTTGCTTCACGACCATCTTCCCTTGACGCAAATCTTGCTGAGGCTTTTCAATCCCAATGTAACACATCTACTCCAGATTGGTTTGTTGACACCGGTGCATCTGCCCACATGACACCAAATCCTTCCAATCTTGATGGCGCTGCAACTTATAAAGGTACTGCTTCTGTGTTTTTTGGCAATGGTCAACAGGCTTCTATTTCTCATATTGGAAAATCTTCAATTTCCCCTAATATCTCATTGCTTGATGTTCTTGTGGTTCCCAATATTACCAAAAGTTTGCTTTCGGTTAGCAAACTCACCAAAGATAATGAAGTTGATGTTGTATTTTCTAATCCACATTTTCTTATTCAGAATCATCATTCCAAGGAAACTCTAGCAGAAGGAAGGCGTAAAAATGGCTTATACGTTTTGGATTGTGGTCACCTAGCTTTTTTGGCAAAATTATCTTCTAGATGTTTACATGCATCTTTTGAACTTTGGCATTGTCGTTTGGGTCATGTTTCATATGACATTATTTCACGTTTAAATAAATTGGGTTGTTTGTCTCTTACATCTATTTTGCCACATACGATTGCATGCTCTCCTTGTCAATTATCTAAAAATAAAAGGCTTTCATTTGATCTTAATGACCAACGTTCCTTGCATGTCCTTGATTTGATTCATTGTGATCTTTGGGGACCTTCACCGGTTACATCTCTGGATAGTTTTCGATATTATGTCATTTTTCTTGATGATTTTTCGAGATTTACATGGTTTTATCCGTTGAAGAAGAAATCAGATTTTTATGATGTCCTTGAAGCCTTCATTGTTTTTGTTCAAACACAATTTTCAAGCAAGATTAAGGTTTTTCAATCTGATGGTGGTACTGAATTTGTTAATAGTCGGGTTCGCTCTATATTTACCGCTAATGGTACACATCATCGTATGTCTTGTCCTTATACACCTCAGCAAAATGGAAGAGCATAACGTAAACATCGCCATATCACTGAAACTGGGATAGTTATGATGTTTAATTCTCATATTTCTGCTAGTTAATGGACACATGCCTTCAGCTCTGCTACTTATATCATAAATTGGTTCCCATCCAAGCTTCTTGACACTAAATCTCCATATGAGCTACTTTTTTCAACACAGCCAAATTATGGAGACTTTCGTGTGTTTGGTTGTTGCGTATACCCTTATTTGCGAGATTACTCATCTCACAAACTTGCTCCTCGTAGTTCTCCATGTGTTTTCATTGGGTATCATACCCAATACAAAGGATATCAGTGTCTTGATCCCTCTATGTGGCGTATTTATATTACTCGTCATGCCCAGTTTGACGAAACATTGTTCCCATTCTCTAATAACAAAACAACCACTCCTCATGCGAGCCTCCTGCTGTCCACCTATTGCGATGACTATGTTTTTCCATCTCCTCCTTCTTCGAAACCGGTTTCTTCTACCTCTGACTCGGCATCATCAGCAACCCCGTGTCAACTTTGTAGTGATCATCCACAGCCTCCTCTTGAGTCTGATCATTAGCAGCAAAATCATCCCCAATCGTCGGTCCATACCCCTCCTGCTTCGCCTCAGCACACGCCACCATCTTCTCCACCTGTTGCTACACCTCCACAAGGACATCCTATGATTACTCGAGCCAAATCTGGTATTTCTAAACCACGACATCGTGCTGATTTGTCTTATGTTTTGTCATCTCCTATTCACCATGCATTATTTGCTGCAAAAGAGCCTAAAGGATTCAAAACGGCTGCCAAAGATCCCAAGTGGTTTCAGCTATGTGTGATGAAATGCGTGCACTAAAATTAAACTCCACATGGGATCTTGTACCTAGTCCATCACATACCAACATTGTTGGTTCTAAGTGGGTTTTTCGTACCAAGTTTCATGTTGATGGTTCGATTGATAAATTTAAAGCTCATCTTGTTGCTCAAGGGTTTACTCAAGTTCCAGGGCTCGATTATTCTGCCACCTTTTGTCCTGTTGTTAAGGCTTCTACTGTTCGTATTATCTTATCTCTTGCAGTTCTTAACAAATGGCCCTTGCATCAACTTGATGTCAAAAATGCCTTTTTGCATGGTGATTTATCTGACACTGTCTTCATGGAGCAACCGCCTGGGTTTGTAGACTCACGCTTTCCTAATCATGTTTGTCGTTTAAAAAAGGCTCTTTATGGCCTCAAGCAAGCACCTAGAGCCTGGTTTCAACGCCTCAGTACCTTTCTCTTCAGTCTGGGATTCTCGTGCAGTAGAGCTGATCCGTCGCTGTTTGTTTTTAAAAAGGGTTCGACTCTTCTCTACCTATTAGTCTATGTTGATGATATTATTCTCACTGGCAATAATCCCTCTATTATACAAACTTTCATCACTCGTTTGAATAAGGAATTTCTTATCACTGATCTTGGAAAGCTTAATTACTTTCTTGGCTTGGAGGTATCCTATCATAACACTGGTCTTTTTCTTAGCCAACCGAAGTATGCACATGATATTCTCTCTCGTGCTCACATGTTGGATGCTAATCCGGTTTCTACACCACTTTCTACTACAGATTATTTCATAAGTCAGGGTACTCCATTTTCTGATATCACTTTATATCGGTCTCTAGTTGGTGCATTACAGTACCTCACAATCACTCGTCCTGACTTATCTTATGCTGTTAATCAAGTGAGTCAATTCTTACATGCTCCAATGGTTGATCATTTTAATGTTGTCAAACGTATCTTATGTTATGTCAAAGGCACTCTGTCCTATGGGCTTTCATTTTCTCATGCATCGTCTCCCTCTATTTTGGGGTATTCTGATGCTGATTGGGCACGTTGTATCGAGACACAAAGATCTACTTATGGTTACTCTATCTTTTTTTGGGGGAAATTTGGTTTCCTGGAGTGCTAAGAAACAACCCACCGTGTCTCGCTCCAGTTGTGAGTCGGAATATCGAGCTCTTGCCAACACTGCTTCAGAGGTTATTTGGATTACTCACTTACTTCGTGAATTATATGTTCTGCCTTCTGGACGTCCAACCATTCTGTGTGACAATCGCAGTGCTATTTTTCTTAGTCAAAATCCCGTTGCTCACAAACATTCCAAGCATATAGATATTGATTATCACTTTGTTCGTGAATTGGTTCTTTCTGGCAAGCTGCACACCAAGTATGTCTCTACTCATCTTCAACTTGCGGATATTTTCACGAAAATCTTACCCCGACCTTTATTTGAGGATTTTCGTTCCAAGCTTTGTGTCGGTCCTTGCCCACCTTCGCTTGTGGGGGGGTAATAGAGTAGAATATACAATATTCTAGATTTATGTATAATTGTTATATATTTGTATAGATCCTATTATCTAGGATATCTTGTTGTAATCCTTCTTTATATATATTGTTTAATAATGTACACTAGAGATACGGTGATTCATTCTAAATCTTTCAGTAACCCGCGGGTAGATGTTATTCAAAATATTGAGATTATGCAATTTTAATATATGTATATATTGTCATATAATTCGAAATAATCAATATATTATATCAAATTAGTATAGAAATTATTATATCAAATTTAACAACAACATTATTGTTATATTTAAAAAAACATATATTTCTAAAGTTTTCAGCTATATAGATGTAACGCCCGTAGATCCGGGCTAGTCAATTTAGAGACAATAAGCATCAAAAATGACTTTTTGATGGAAGATTATTTAGAAGGATTAATCTTAACCAAGTTTTAGTATATGTCACAAGGTTTCCGTGTATATAAAGAACGCCAAAATCCGAGTTATAACGAAGAAGTTATGACCTGTCGAAGTTTCGCGACAGAACCGGCACGACCCAGCGCGACGTAAATAGTGAATTTAAGGTAGATAGATATATATATCCTTAGTGATCTAAATTATAATTGAAGATCTCATCGATAGTAGTGCAACGATGGAAAGACGGACGAAAACGGAGTTCAGATTAAGGAGTTATGAATTTCGAACGGAGTTTTCCTGTCCCGACCTACTAAAGATAATATATAAGTAATATATTTATAATATATTAAAAATAAAGTCAAAATTAGCCAATGGAGTCTAAACGATAGTTGTAGAGCATAATCTCACCTTCGCGTCGATATAAAGAACGTCGAAAACGGAGTTCGTATGCGAAAGTTATGAATTTCTGAAATTCAGGGCGCGAAACCCCAAAACTGTCAGAGACCACGACGTGGCAAGTCCTCTGACACCTCCGGGAATCCCCCAGATGCAACTTGCGATGACGCATGCAGTGACGACCAAGCCCACGACATGGAAAAAGGTTGCCACGACGTGGCAAGGGCCAATTTTTCCCTATAAATAGGTAGGGGTGTGTATGGGGCGGTTTGGTTCGGTTATTGGTCAAAACCGAACCATAACCATTATGATTGGTTAATGTATTTTGATAACCATTGGGTATGGTTAATATTGGTTATGGTTAATGGTTTTTGTCGGTTAACGGTTTTGGTTAATGGTTATTATTGGTTAACCATAATATTCAAAATAATATAAATGGTGAAAGTATAGTTGCATAAAAAATGAAAAGAGAATACAAAAAGTCCTCGACACCGATGTTTGTAACCTAGCTTATAGTAATAGAATAAAATATGTACCTTTGATACTCAAAGTGAGATAACACATAGTCACATTCAAAATCAAAAACATTAAATAAAAAGTATAAAACATTAAAAAAATTGACACTAATAATTTCATATATTGATAATTGATATTAACATTAAAATAAAGTCAAACATCCATACACGTTAATAGCGATTAAATCAAAAACTATAAAATAAAATAGCTAAACATTTATATTACGTGTTATCTGGAAAAAAAATCAGTTATATACATTCAATGTGATTAAGTCAAAAACAGTAAATAAAAAGGACAATTTTTTTTATAAAAATTCTTAAAATATCACAAAGTGGAGAAGAACCAAAATTTAACTTACCTAAAAGTTTTGATTATAAATTAAAAAAATCCTTCGAATATAACTATAAAGTCAAAACAATCTTTGATTAGGATTAACGGTGTGAGAAACCTCCGATTAGGATTATGAGTGTGAAAATTAAACTAATTGTGAATAATGTTTACAAATTATAGAATTAGCCGATTAGGAATTACAACATTAATCAATAATATCACTCAATGCATGATTGGAAAATTGTGTGTGTTTGCATGAACTGCGTGATCATCCTTTGATGGTTTGATTGCACGTTCGTCTCTTGATAATTAAGAATTAATGAATTATATTTTTAAATTTTAATGTGTCTTAAATGAGTTTGACTATATTATTTTATATATAATCCATAATTTTTATGTATTAAAATATAAAGTTAGCGGTTCGGTTAATAATGGTTCGGTTAACCTATAAAACCATAACCGAACCGTTTTTTATCGGTTAACAAAAATTAGAAACCGAACCAACGGTTTTTAAAACGGTTCGGTTATTATGGTTCGGTTATATTGGTTAATTTGGTTATGGTTCGGTTTTTCGGTTATTATGCTCACCTCTACAAATAGGTTTGAAGGGCCAGCCGTTTAGGGTTGCTATTTTCTCTTCTCTCTCTCCCGTTTTACCTCGATTTGCATGCAATAAATATCCCGAAGCCCCGGTATTAACCCCGAGACCCGAAGCAAGTCCTGAAGCACCGAAGATCCCGAGAAGAAAAGAGTTTCCGAGCCGAAGCTCTGCCCGCGAGAAGTCCGGTGTGTGAAGAGATCACAGTTTCACTGAAGGATACTACTTTTACAAGCCGTAGTGTTGTCCGATCATCTTCTGATCAAGTGAGTGTGTGGTCACTTTCTTCTAACACATAAATATTAAGTATTTGCTATGAAATACGTGCTATGTGTATAATCTATTGTTGTTTATTTGAGATGATTGTGGAATGGATGAATTATATAAGTTTTAATGAGTTAAACTATATATGTATTTTGTATCTAAAAATATGTTGGGTAGAACATGAGTAGATGAGATTGTTGGTAGGTGATAAAAGGTGGGTTGGACCATGAGATAAAAGGATAAAGAGATAAACTAGTTTTAGATCCGAGAGTATGGATCAGAGCAGGAGGTTAGTTTTAGATCCAAGGGTATGGATCAGATCAAGAGGTTAGTTTTAGGTCCAGGAATATGGATTAGGTAATGAGGAAAATTTAAGATCCGGGAGTACGGATTATGTATTTTAGAACTACGTATTCATTCGATAAGGTATCATGTGTATAGTCCCTTTTAGGAATCGTGATTTTAAATACGAGTATTGATTATAATATGAAATATACATATGTATGTGAAGTATTTGTCATTGTCCGAAATACGTGTTAGATATATTTGATAATATACAACGTGCGAATCAGATATGGTTTAATATGTGTTAAGATGTGTATATATGATACTATTACTTAAAAACCTTGTGTTAAGTATACACTAGTTAGCGTTTCCTAAACGGAGATAGTATCAAAAATTGATTATAAACATTGTAGGTTTGCCTAGTGATGGGTTAAGACTTAAATGGGATGTTTAGTTCAAATAGGATTGGGATTTGGGTAGTCTCTTATTAAGAGTACGTGTGGGATGAGATTGATGATCGGTGGAGTACGTCCTACATACAGAAGTACATTTTATGTACGAAGTATTTTTCAAAGCTCTGTGTCTTGGGTGCTGCTTGTGCCAGGGTACTATTATGTTCTCAGGTACGATTCTTTCGCATACCAGAGTGCTATAGTGTGCAAGAAGTACTATCTTGTACAAAGTCTTTCGACAATTTTGTGTGTCGGTTACGGGAGCCTACGGGAATACTCTATTAGTATTTCCCCATACTTTTATTTTGAAAGAGCTTTAGAGTCAGCGTTTCTTTTATGAAGTGATCGACCGAGCTTCATATGTCAGCGTGTTATTTCACGAAGTAATTAAGGGAACTTCGTAGACTACCTAATAAAGTGTGTTGGTAATAGACCACTGCTAGGTATGTCTGGTGTTATATTGTTGGGATAGGTAGAGTATGGGGGTATAATACCTCATGATAGTCAGACCATGCCTAAGCATTGTTATCTAGATAACTACCCCTGACTTAAAATGTCTTGTGGTTCTTTCTTTTACGAACGGAGGTTCGTGGTGAAACTTATTCCATTCCCCTCATTTGATGTCTTTATTGATCCTCGTTTGCTGCCAGGGAATTTCCGAAGCAGCTTCGTCAGTTGTTATTCATATCGAATCCTTAGGCTAGATCTCGTAAGATCATTGTATAGGGTCAGTATGTGGGGATCAACGGGATGGGATATGTTGTTTTAGAAATATAATATGTGTTCATAATATCAGTGGTTTTGTAGGATCGAGATATACTTTATTATCACGTTGTTTGAATTAAGAGCTTTCATACTCTATGTTCCTTAGATAATTAGGTTCATTGGGTAATATTGGAACTAAATGTTCTTTAGGTGTTCTTAAACTAGGTGTCCATTAATTATTGTGAATTGCGTGTTCACCAGAGGTGATCCAAGAACCATGTCAACACTAGACTTTGTGTCAATTCCTTAGAGCAATCCTTAGGAATGAATGGGAGAAGGGTAATCGGTTCTTAGGATAAATATTTAAGAAATAAATGGAGATAAAGGGGGTGGGTAATTGGATTGATTATTTGATAATTAAATATAATAATTATATTATTGTGGGTTGAAAACCCTATATGCTCACCAGGCTCCCAAGCCTAACCCACTCAGTTTAATTGTATCACAGGTATTGATATGAAGCTGTTTTGCACTGAGAGATTAAAGGAGATGTAAATCACTAGAGTAAATGAATGTATGTTCTGTTTATGCTTTTGTGTCTGTATCGGAACATGACATCCCGAGGTTTTATTATTTAATGAAAATACATTCACTTTGAGAAATGTTTTGATAAGTTTTTATCATATCTTGTTTTGGTAACAAATTCCGCAACCGTTTTCTTTAAACGATTACTCTGATTTTAAAATAAAGCATAAACAAACCGGTCTTTTCTGGCCGTGAAATTTGGGGATGTCATGTGCAACGCGCGAGCATTCGCCTAATGTAATATATTAATGAGTCAAAAAAGTTTAAAATAGACAAAAAAAAAAAAAAAAAAAAAGGGACGGCGTTTCAATACGACCCTTTTGAAAGGCATAATGGTTTACGTTACAAATAAGAATAGTATACTACCAAAAATTAATTGTGCATCTTCATAACATATTGATTGTACTGCTAGCTTTTTTTGTTGATCTTAATTAGGTCGTATAATAAGGGAAAGTGGTCGAACAATATGGTTATTATCTAGTATTGATCGACTTTTTTTATCATTGGTAATAAGAAACAAATAAGAATTAATCAGAATATCATATTAGCTAGGGGTGTGCGTGGTGCGGTTTAGAGCGGTTTAGAGTCAAAAACGCAAACCGCATGTGAGGTTTGAGATTTTTGGAAACCATAAACCGCACCATTAAGGTTCTAAACCGCGTTATGCGGTGCAGTTTGGTTTGGTGCGGGCAGTTTTGGTGCGGTTTAGTAAATAACCAAAGTTATTGTGTATTCAAGTTTTATAAGCATTAGTACGTGACCACGTTAAATGATTTTTTATCATATAACGAATAGCAATTTGTATATAACTGTGGGAAATGATTGTTTTAATATCCCTAACATCGTTATTAATTTGATATATATTAATGTACTTTTCCCACCAATTTTAATAGCCCATTGTGAAAATGAAAGTTATGTACCAACTAAATCCAAAATAGAGTTTGCAATTAATTAAATATATTTTTCCATGATAAATTTAATTTTATTCTTCCAAAGATATTGATTTAATATAATCAATATAGTTTTAATATAGTTTTGATACCTAATTTGTCAAGTATCTTTATAAATGGACAAAAAATGGGTTAGAATTTGTTATAACTGAAACAATGGTTGTATACTGTCCCATTGTTTGCATTTGTTAGAATTTTTTGAACATAATATATATATATATATATATATATATATATATATATATATATATATATATATATATAGGAGTAGGATCAAATGAGAACACCTAAAAGGTTGAGAACGCGAGAACAGATTTCATCCATCTATTATCTTACATCTAAGGCTATAATTAATTAGAAATTTTGTTATTATTAAAATTTTTAAATTCAATTAACTTGAATTAAAAATAAGAAAAGGGTATCATGGTAATTAATCATTCCCTTATTGTAAACAACTCCTAAAATCTCTCAATCTCTCTTTGTATAAACCTACGACTTCATCATTCACTCCACCATTTTCGACTTCATTTTTCTCTCTATACCTAGGGCACGTCTCCTTCATCTGTATCAGCCGCTCCATCTAAATCAGACCCTCCTGGTGGTTATTCTTGGCAGCGAATGAAGAAGAAGAAAGGGAAAGAAAGAGGGGTCGGTGGTGGCAGATTGGTCGCAAAGAGGAGGGGAAAAAAGACCACTGGTTCTCGGTTCGATTAAAGAAATGAGAAGGATGGAAGCAACAGAGCTATTGTCGATCTCAGAGGGGCTAGCAAGGGGATGCTCAAGCAGCTTCCAAACTGCTTCGCTTCTGCTTCGGGAGTTTAATACGAAGGGAAAGGAGGAGGCCGATCCGAGGTGAGGGGAAAAGGCCAAGAGGCTGCTGCCTCTTTTGATTTCTCCGGAAACACAACCCCATCCTGGTGGTTATTCTTGGCAGGGAACGAAGAAGAAGAATGGGAAAGAAGGAGCAGAAATCAGTTCATCAATTTCAGCAGCAAAAAGCGGGTTCAATCGAGGTTTCTTGGGTTTTGATTTACTCGAAATTCAACAACTAACAATGACTAGAAAGGTAATGTTTTTGTAGTTGTTCTTGGTCTTTGATTTCGGCAGCAAATTAAGCATTAAAATGGTGCTTTTGGTGTGATAATTAATTGACAAAAAGGAATGAGAAAAGCGGTGAATTGAGGGCTAAAACCGAGAGGACAACAACTCTTTTCTTATATTCATGTGTGATCCTTTTTTTTTACTTTAGGGTTAAATTTGACTTGAGGCTTTTTTTTTTGCTGACTGGTTGAGTTATTTTTTTGATTCCTCTAATCTCATTTGTGAGACTCTTTAAGTCAGCAATTGGTTTTGTCACGTGCCTCATGGGATCGGCAACTATGGTATTTATTTATGATTAGAGCGGTATTCATTATGATTAGAAGTGTATTCATTTGTGATTAATGATATATATTCATTTATGAATATAATTACAACTATAATATTTCATATGTATTTTATATTTTGTTCATGTCTCTTCATATATAATTTGACGTCATATGTGTTTTTCTAAATCTTTTTCATTTAGTTGACTGTTAATTGTATATATTTCTTTATTTGACTGTGTGTAGAGGAAATCAATATGCTTCTACAAACAGAATGTTGGAGCGCTAATTTACAACCAAACAATACAAAGTAGAACAGGTCTCACTTTATTCATTTACGATTATATAATAATAATAATAATAATAATAATAATAATAATAATTATTATTATTATTATTATTATTATTATTTTATTATATTTTTTGTTTATGTTGTATTCAAATGTGATTATAGAAAAATAGATATGTATTACATTGTAACTTTTTGTGTTATTATTTATGAATAGATGTATAATCTAGATATAAGTATCCAATATGTTTTATTTAATTATGATTATAGTTGTATTGTAATTTTTCTCTATAAATTATGTTATATTTGTTTATTATTATAACTTAATTCATCTTTTCATTCACGATTACAACAGATTCATATATGACTACAAATATGTTTTTATTTTTGTATAATGATACATATTCGGTTGAAATTAGTAATTCATCAATCTTTTTGATATACCGGTAAAAAAATTAAAAAAAAACATATTTTAATCATGGTAAAAACGTTTTTTTTTATAATCTGATTGAATGAAAATAAATTGAATTTATTTCTAGTATTTAGGTAAAAAAAAATCAAATAATTAGATAACATCCCATGAATGTAGGAATTAATTAATTATCCATATTTAATTCCATTGTAAATTTCCTTTTACGCCTTTATGGAATGATTGGTCTACAATTATTCTCGCATTCTCAACCTTTTAGGTGTTCCCATTTAATTATATATATATATATATATATATATATATATATATATATATATATATATATATATATATATATATAATGCGGTGCGGTGCGATTTGAACCGCGTTTGCGTAAGCATAAACCACAAACCGCACCACATATTGCGGTTGACAAAAACTACAAACCACGAACCGCACCGCGAACATTGAAAACCGCATTATGTGGCGCAGTGTGGGCGGTTTAATCTTGATTTCCTTACACTGAAATTGAAAGAAAACTTTTCCCTCCTAACTTTCCTTCTAATTTGAAGGATTTGGAGAGAAAGTAACAAAATGTTTAATTTTCCTTTCACTTCTTTCTGACTTGGGAACACAAAATACAACTTTCTTGCCCTTTCTTTTATCTTTTTTCTCTCGTTACTTTCTTTCACTTCTTTTCTTTTCTTTGCTAAAACTCTGGAACAAGACGTTGGAGAAGGAAATGAAGCCGAAATGGCATAATTGTCCTTGGCGAGTACAAGGGCCTTGGGCCCTCACCCGAAAAAGCCTAAATGCTATCTATCTAAGGATATGATCCTTCCTTCGGTAACCAAATGGCATGCCTCTTAATCCACGATTTTGAAGGGAGTTATCGAGGGATTCTTTTGTTTTTCTCACTTTTAATCGATTCATGTAGAGTTCTAACCTTAAGCCCAAGTCAGGCTACTGTTGCATGAAGATCAAGTATCGTGTTTAGAGGCGTTAGAGATAACATAATCACTACTAATCAATTGAAATAAAAACCTATAAAATCCATATTAGTCCACACGCTTATCTAATGGCAGATAATGATTTCAGTTTTATTTACTCTACATGTTGTGAAAATGTTGTTTTTGGTGCAAATCAGTGGTATATTATCTGACGATACAACTTTAGTGTAATGTTAATGTTTGAAAATGTTGTTTTTGGTGCAAATCAAGTCCATATCATCATATTCGACTTTGGACTTGGCATAAACGTTCTAGGGTCTGCTATGCATGATATAGCATGATCACGTCTTTCTTTGATTGGCTTCAATAGATTTGGTAATTTTAGTAATTAACTTTATAATTTATTAATTTGGTTATAGATTATAACACAAAAAAAGTATTTATATGAAATTTACCAAACTGTTTTGAAATTATATAAACTATACTTGCATTGTTTATAATACCTTTATAATATTTTTAAAATAATAAACATGTTGAAACAATTAAAACAAATCTATGTTGAATAATATAACTTAAAATACGTTGGAAGTGGTTTGAAGAGGAGGGTCATAGATGCGTCGTGCAACACACACTCAGTGGTTTTTAAGTCTATAGTCTTTAAAAAAAAACATTTACGAATAACCAAGTGGTGCACATGTTCTGCGCGGCACAACCAGAAGTGGTTATTGTAAAAAACAAACAAACAACCCATTTTGTTTACATCGGCTTACTCTTTGCATGTCATAACATTGTATGTACCATTAAAGGTGCATATATTTCTTATACGGGAGGTCATAGTGAAAGCAACTATTATGCTCCACCCACCATCTGGATAGAGGCATGGGTCATCTATATATGCGTACCCTTTCCCACGTTAACATGAGGTGATGGGATATGCTAATGTTTTTAATGTCATCAAACATTTTGGTAATTTATATTTTCACGAGTACGTATGAGGATTTGGGATGCTCAAATATGAGTCACGAGGTGCAAAGTGCACATTTGTATACACTAATTTGATAGCGGTGAATGATGAGTGCCTCATCTTGAAGGGTCGCCGCTACTAAGACTTTGGTGCAAGTATCAAGGCCAATTGTCATTCACCAATTTTTTGTCAAACGCCACACAATTGTCATTTGTGATGTTTATTCATTTTTCATCCTTCGATTCTATAAGGAAAAAAAAAAAGAAAAAAAAAACAAACTTCGTGTTTGAGGCGCTAACTTTTAGCTTATAACATACGATAAGCTACTTTTACGGTTTTACCAAACGCTAAATTACAATAAGGTAGCTAATTTTTGCCAATCTTAGTTATCGACTTGCTTGCACTAGAGTTATTGTTTGTTTCGATTATCCCATAGAAGATTTCTTTACACCCACCAAATTAGAGTCAAATTATTACTTGAAGACAATGTCTAACACCATAACACATTCCGTGATTTTCGGCATTTAATCAATAGCTAATCCACATATAAAACTCAAAAATTTATATATATAGAACTTTAATAACGGATGGAATATGCATGCACCAATTAAGCTTTTTGGTCTTGCAGAAGCAAATTCCAATTTCCAATACCCTCTTCTAACAAAAATTTGGTCAAACTTCATAAAGTCAAAACTAGTTTAGTGACCTATTGAACACAACTAAAAACAGTTTACCTGTATCAACTTTTGTGTGTTAATACTTAATACAGCAAGATAAAACCCTGGCTCATCAACGAATTCCACCATTATAAACGAGTGATGAGATGCAACACTTTCTAACATTACTTTATCAGGCAAATCCGACACCACAACATCAGGGTACTCCACTTTCTGTTGTTTAAGCATCTCTCTTCCTTTCGGATGACTAATCACAATTCTTGCACCTTCAAAAACATAGAAACACTAATAAATTTCATGAAAAAAATAGTATAATTTTACTAAAATATGAAACATACCTGGTGAGCAAATCTTGGATAGTGCTTCAAAGATTTGATTGAGTTCAAATGGCAAAGCAGGAAGGAAGTAGATGAACACAACATCAAAAGGCGCCCATTTTTCAGGGACAAAAATCACTTCTCCTTGCCAACATTTAACTTTGTCATATTTTTCTTTAATGCAGGCTAATACGAATAGAGAGTCATGGACAACAAGCAACTGTTTGCAAGAATGTGTATCAATCACCTGATCAACAAACCCTTCTGATCCTGTTGAAATTAGAACCTTTGAATCCTCAGAAATTTTCCCAGAAGATATGATTCGGTCAGTGTGTTGTTTGTAAACTTGGTTGGAAGATATATCATCAGCATCAAGAAATGACCAATCTTTCTCCACGAAATCTTCAAAGTTGATCACAGGGATTGATCCTTCAGTTGGAGTTACAGCAGGAATGGAGGATTTAGGTGAAGTGGATTGGATTGAAAGGGGAGAAAACAGGGGTGAAGATGAGAAGGGTTTATAGTTAGGCCAGGATTGAAAGAAAGGTGTAGGATTATGGTGAAGAGATGGGAGGCATGAGAGGGAAGAAGATGGTAAACAGATCGACTTCATGAGAGTACTGTCAATTTGTCAGAAGTCAGAACAACCAACATCAGTTCATAAGAGCAAAATACAACAAATTCGTAAGGATATGTTTGGTTATTGGTTGATGAAATTAGAATTTGGGCAAAATGATATCAAAAACTGAGTTATGGAAACCAGCGGAATTGGAGCACACTTAATTATAAAGTTGAACTTCTTTTGCTCAGACTACGATTCCATCCATGTAATTGTAGCCCTAAATGAGCTTCAACCGAGTCCCGACCTCCAATTAAGTGCTCTCAGTCATCCACTCATCCATGGAATTGTAACCCTAGATGAGTTTTTAGCTTAAAATATAAGATAGAAAAATCACTCCATTTCATCACAAAGCCCTAGCGTTCAAAATTTGTATTGTTCACAACTCATAGAATCAGCTCAAATGTGCTAAGAATTTCTAACATAAGCGAAATTCGAGACGCATTCATCAACACAATTTATAACTACTAATCATTCAAAATTACAAACTTTAAACTAAACTCGAACCTCAGCACTAAGAAAAGATACTAATACTCAAGAACAAAAGGAAAGGGGAGAGAAAGCGTCTATGTACATGATACAGAAGAACCTGTGAGCCGAGAAGGCGTTTACCACCGACGCGCCACCTTCAAACGGAAGCAAGCAGTCGCCGTCGTCTGAGCAGGAGGAAGTGGGAATATTATCTTCAAGTCCGTTAGAATGTCAAAGATTGAAAAATAAGATTATAAATGAACTAAGAAAATTACAGTTTGGTCCTGTAAATTTTTAATACGTACACTTTTGATCCATTTCGTCCAAAACTTGAAAATTATGAACTTTTAATTTCCTTTTGTCCTAAAGCTATATACCACTTCTAAGTTCTAACTTCTAATTTAAGTCCTACAAAAAGAATTTTTGCTTTCTATTTTTGTACTTATTTATTGTCAATTATATATGTGTTTCTTCAAATATCGTTATAGAATAGTAGTAAGATTAGTTTTGATAAATGTTTATCTATTTATTTCTTGAAATCGACATAACTTCTAAATGTGGTGATAGGAGGGCCGCTAGTTGTGGTGGCATCGTCATCTTCCCATGGTAATCAACCATTTGCATTTAGTACAATATGTGCCCAACTTTACCATTCTCATAAACATTAAAAAAATATATAATCACAAGTATAAATTCGGTAAGCCGCACATTTGATTTAAAATAAACCACATGTCTACATATTATAATTCATGATATTGCAGCAAAAAAAAACTTACTAATGAAACATGAATTGACACGTTTATTTTGACAGGGTGATGAAATCTAATTGCAAACAGTGTGCCAGCATCGAAGTACACACTAGCATTCATGGGCAGCTCAACCATTTTAAGGGCTCTAAGCAAGTCAAAAATTTGGGGCCATTTGACATTTACTATACTCGGAAATCAAAAACAGATGAGATGAATATGTCACATAAAATAGGATCGGTAGAAGAATGCAATGTCGTTTCAGTTTCATGAATGCAACGATCATTGATTTATTCTTCCGCTTAATGGACTAAACTTTTTGATTTTAAAAAATATGGGCCCCTTAGAATTGGGGGCTCTAAGCCCTAACTTAAAAAACATCCACATAGAGTCGGCCATGCTAGCACTACCACAATAGTCGGCATCACCACTCCTCTACCATCTCTCCCAAATACCCACCACTACCATATTGAATTGTGTCGAAGAATCTGTACACAAGATATGAAATTCGTCGTTGCTACTTAAAGAAATTTAATTCCTTTTATTTTATTTTGTTGTTATATGTTGATATATTGGTAGCCGGATCCCAATAAGAGACCAACATATTTGGCATGATCATAATCAGAGATAGAGATATAGGTTGTGTGTTGTACGTCACAGCTAACTAAAAAACTAGTTTATTTTTTGAGTTTTTTTAAAATTGTCATGTTTTGCATGTCGTTTAAAATGCTAGCTTTTTTATGTCTTTTTATGTTATTTTATAATAAGTTAACATAACTGCTAGCTTTTTATTTTTATTTTTATGTTATTTTATAAAAACAAAAAAAAAAAACAAATTCTTCTAAATGTCTTTTTAGATTTTTAACTAGCTTTTTAGATTTTTAACTAGTCTCTCAAACATAGTCATAGTAGGGAGGTAGTTTAAAAGTTTCCTAAAAATATCTGAAGGATAAAATGTTAGAATTCGCAACAAGGGATCGGGTCGTTGTGGATAAATCTGATTCGGATCCCAATGTTGGATCACCACAGTGACAAAGATCTTAACTAAAATAACATCCATAGACGTTTATATTCTCACTTCAGCTGTTGAACTAAATCTTTTAACTATGCTCTTCTTCTGATCTGTTGTACAATAGTATGTCATCAAAGAAACCAGCACAAACTGGTAAAAAAAACAAAAGAAAATAATCTTGATTATCTGATATTTAGTTTGTAGAAAACCCGAAGAAGATGATGATTTGTCTATAATTGCTTGCTATAGAAAAACAATACAAAAGCCATCAAACTGTGACACTTATCAAACTATCTCTACACCATAACAAGATAACAAGTAAGAAAAAAAAACAATCAAAACAAAAAGAAAAAAAGAAAAGCTGAATTTGTTTCACAAGATTATTGCATGCCAAATATAAAAATGGATCTCAGGTGGTAGTAATAGTAGTAGTAATAACCTCTCACCAAAATCTTCTCAAAACTTTAAAGTGTTTTTCAGAAGAAGGAAAACTTTATCCCGTTGCTTGCTGCAAATAAGTTATATTCTTCCACTTCCTTCTCTCCCGAACAAACATTCACATTCACATCAATCTCTTCTCTTGCTCCAAACCCATTCGAAACATCCACAGGCCCACCAAAATGAAATAGTGAAAACCCCGTATTACCCTTCTCCGCTCTCTCCAAATTCCCATTTTGTCCTCCGGCACCCGGTGAGATTCCTTTGTGTGTCTTCTCGGAGTTCTCATTTTGCATAACCGGCACGACCTTGGTGTTGTGGTCTTTGATTCCGTTGGTCGGTGGAATCGGTTGGTAGATTGGAATCTGACCCGGGTTAAGTAATGGTGGAGTTAACGGTTGGATTCCGCCATACGGAAGGAATCGTGAATTCCCATTCAAATTATACCCAAAAGGCCTAGTGAACAGATAGTGGTTTGGATGTGGTAATGGCATGGCTGTGGTCCAAGGAACCGGGGTTTGATGGTAATACCCCATGGAAGGAGCTTGAAACACCGGAAAGTGTAGGCTTGGAGCTTGTAAAGGCGGCGGAATCACATTCCCATGTTGGTGAGAGGTTGTAACATCGTTTCTCTTTCCGGTTTCACAACTTTCCGATGCTTTTGATGGTAATTCCTCCGAGATTATGGTTTCTTTGATTACTTCGGATTGATGGCTCGCGTATTCCGAATCCGATGTCGATGAGGATTCCGGATTCTGGGGGTTTGAGGAAAACGAAGTGTTTCCGTCTCCTTCGCTTAGACACGACGAACAGCTATCGGAATTGGAATTGCTGATTCCGCACGTCGACAGATCCGTCGCCCCACTTACCGAATCAGCCTCGTTCTCCACTATTTCTTTGGCTTCAGCTTCGGTTTTTGATTCCTTGTGATTGTTATCCTCAACGTTAGTCTTTAATTCCTTGGAATCATCTGATGAAGAATTAATAACCTTGATGGATTCGCTTACGGAAACAGTAACATCATCGGAATCAGGATTGCTTCTGGGCTCCCATACTTTCTTTGTATATGGTGAACCACTGATTCCGTTGGCGATTTTACTTTTAGGTCTTCCGTATTCCATTTGATTATTGTACTTGTTTCCACGGAAATACGGTTTCGAGACATCGGAATCAGATTCCGGCTTTCCGACTTTGGGTCTATAATCATTGTGTTGGTAACAATTACAAATCCGATTATGACAGCAATTGAATCTCTCGTTGTACCTCGATCCATTCACCCTTCTTACGGGCTTATTTACTCCACCATTGAAATTATCACTGTGAAACCGTTGACCGGGTTTGACCATGGGCCCGCTTTCAAACCGCCGTCTCTCGGACCACTTTGACGATTGATCAATTTGGTAATCTTTCCATGGTTTCAATCTCCTTCGCGGTTGTTTGGAATCACTCCCACACATTCCATTCCCTTCTTTCCCATAGCTGAATTCGGAATTGGAATTGGAATTTTCATTGTCGTCATAATCTAATATTTGCTCCTCGGGTGTATAATCTTCGGATGCGGGCATTGCCAACTGAGTATCTTCTTCTTGTTCATGTTCATGTTCTTCACTGACATCATCGTTGACACTTGTCAATTCCTTATTCTCATCAGAAGCAGGAGTTTGACCAGGTTGACTTGGACTTTGACTTTGACAACATTTTTTCTCTTTTTCTTTTTCTTTACTTCTGAGTCTCTCTTTCCTACGAAGTTTTTTTTCTTTTTCTTTCACTCTTCTTCGCTCCCTTCGTTCTTCCTCATCACGCTTTTCCTTCTCTTCTTCTTCAAGGAGTTTAAACTGAGAAAAAATAGAGTTTAAAAAACAGGGCAAGTTGCAGGAAATAGCAACCTACTTTACTCTTTTTAACAATATATGCATTATAGATTAAAAAAAAAAGTATATTGTTACATTGGAAGCGAGAGTAAAGTACATTGGTTAAATAATAATCAAATGTTATTTATTATTATTTATTATTATATATTATATTACCTGTTTTTCCAAAGTAATGATGTCCTTGCATGCCACCATGACACGTTCTTCCAACAATTTAAGTGCAAGTGATACAAACATGCTATGTGCATTTTGACGTGCAGTCCCTTCTCTAAAAGCCTTTTCAACCTATAAAAAAATAATACAAAAGATTAAATCATATTAAAAAGATATAAGAAAATACAATTTTGATTTTACCTGTTCTTTAAAAATAACTGTTGCAGCATCTAAGAGAAACTCTCGAGCAAGTTCTGGACTCTTCGCATGTTTTTGGGGACGTGAGCATTCACCATCTAGCTCATTTCCATCCTTGTCCATGGAATCATCATCCTGAAATTTTATAAAAAAAAAAATTATGTAAGCAAAAAAGAGTAGCTCAAATGCAAGATATAACAATGTGCTTTCAATTATTTGTGTAAGTTGCTATTAAAAACCTCTTCTTCCTCAGCTTCTTCTGCATGTTCAAAGAACCTTCTAATGCTTTCTCCTCTTGTGATTGTAACAAAGCCATCACCAACAACAAGTCTTCCATGGACACAATGTTGACCCTTCAAAGCATGGGCTTTGACCGAAACTTCATTGCATCGTCCATCTGTTCTCCATGCTCTTAGAGTGATATAGCATGCATTTAAACCAGTTAAATCCAAACCATTCACTTTCACCCTTGAATTTGAGCCAACATTTTCAAACTCTAAAATGTCCGATTTGCCCTCGCCAGTCCCAACCGCCCATTCGTAGTGCTCGTATATTCCTGTAGAGTCTGCGTAGTTTTGACGCCAATCGGCTTGGATTGTGTCAAGAGTTACCTGCAAGAAGAATTTACATTGTCTCATTGAGTTAAAAGTTTTATTCCTCACCTACTTTGTCAGCAGGAGAAAATAAGTTGTACTGTGTTTGGTATGCATTAGACCGGAACTCAGACGAATGTCAATAAGACAAATATTGACATGACAAAACAGGTTGTACTGCTTTTATGTCGATGGGACAAAAACTGTTGCACCAAAAAAGGTGGGACAGAGATTTGCTCTAATTTTTCATTAGTGCAAAAGACAAGAATGCCCTCCTATCTTAATAATTGAAAATAGCCCTAGAAAGTTGTGACACACCTCATATTGGAAGCTTGTATCAGCCACACAAAACCAGCTTGTGCAACGAGCTTCTCTTCTCATGCGTTTAAGTTCTTTTAACTCCTTAAACTCACGGATTACATTCTTTCGGCAATCTCTACAAAATCTCTTGCTGTCAAACCTGTGAAATGTTGAGTCAATTGTTTGAGGGGATGCTAGAGTTTATCAACATCTCACAAATTCTTAGGTGATTGTATATTAGAACATCTTATTCTCCATTTAAATGATACCTACCTACTTTAGATGTTCTAAGAAATTGCACACTTCATTTGTATCTCGATGGGATACAAATAGTTAATAACTAAACCAATACATGAATAATGATTCCTATAGAAGTATGTGGGATGTTTTCACACTACCTTATCATGAGTTTCCAGAATTTTAATGAAGAGTGTCTTATATTTTAAACAATATGCTATTAAAGAAACAATGCTTCATGGTCAACAACAGGGCAAAGGAGTCTTATAGTAAAACAAATGAAGATAACTATTGGTGTTTTCAATATGGAAAGAACCCCATATCATTCTAATATATGTATTCAATAATGGGCACTTCAAATAACCACACAGATGAAAACAGACAGTTTATAACAAAGACTTACCTATACATTAATCTTTCCATAAAATCTTCTTCCTTCATTCTTAAAAGTGAATAGCGTGTCTCTTCTCCAAGTGCAGACCAAAAGTCAACCAAAGTGTCAACAGAAAGTCTTGCAGTATGCAAAGCACAGGTTTCCCGGGTCCCATGACCTCTGCCATACCCCACCATCCCTTGACTAATCCACCCACGACCTCCACCACCACACGCGTCAGGATAAAGTAATTCCCGCTCCCTCTCTCTTGCTCTTGCACTATCAAACACCTGATTTGAGCACAATGTGAGATTACAAAAATACCCCTCAAAGAAAAAGAAGTAGAAAGGATAATGAATGATAGGTACATTTTGAAGACCCTTTAAGTATTTTGAATAAATATAGCAGTCCAAGAGGGTGAGTGTTCCATCTCTAGTAGTGGTTAAACCTCCCCATGGGTGGACAGATGGATCTTGAACATCATCATTACGCCCAGTTGTCAAGCAGACATCATCACCAGTTTGACATTTTGAGGTTCCAAGTTTATTCTGATTAATTGTTCCCTCTTGCTGCAATGACTTTCCATACATGATGATCTGCAAAAAACCTTCTAGAAGTAACCCATTGCATCTGGAACAGTACATGTTCTTTCGAGCTTGTTCAAAAAGAGTTTGCTTGTCTATCCTCAAGAGGTCCTGCCTAGCTTGCAGTGATAGTTCACTCCAGAACTACAATGAATACAGAAAACCAATAATTAACAAACATTGTTCAATATGTATCTCATTCATAAGCAAGCTCTTTAGTCTTTCCTATATAACTAGTTTGAAACCAACAATAAGAACTCGATGGTTTTCAATATTGCATTACCAACTTCAATTAACACATAAAGGCATAAATCATAAATCCTTGTTTCTAGCATTAGGTAAGCAATTAATCATCCAGTAGTACACCAGTCACATAATGAGCCTTAGGTAGATATATGCAGCATTGATATTGGGAGATTAAGGAAGTCATCTAGAGGAACTCAACTCAAATGTGTTAGTGTAAGCTACATAAGTGGTGTATTGCAGTTCTGAAATGTAACAGGGCTTCAAGAACAAGCATTTTAGTTTTGCCAGCATAGTTTAATTTTCTATTGCTCTTCCTTACTTTCACACTTGTAAGCCTTACAGTATGTGCTTCTGTTTATTGAAGCAACTTTCATAAACAATCAAAATTAAGCCTAAACAACGTCTAATTAATCCTGAGAAAACCTACTCACAAGTAGCGATCTAAATAAGCCACAAAACTGGAATATCGTTAAGATCTATGAATAACCTCAATCTGCTTCTACAGAGATTTCAAACAAACAATTAAAACGAAGGAAAAAACAAAAATTACATCTGAGAATTGAAAACTAAATCTAATTAAGTACCTTCTGAAGCTGATTATAGCTAACATCATCCCGATGCTTAGACCAAAAGCCAGTGGACGAAACTGATCCATATGACGTTGTCGTATCGCCGCCACTGAATTGACAATCATGCGCTAATTCCGGCATCCTTTTTCTCAATCTCTCATACATTTCTTCATCGATATTTCCATTTACCAAATCCAGTCGACGATGAAGAACGCTATTTCCAACCGAATTCTTACACTATCAACAATCTGATCCAGGAAAAAGCGAAAAAGGGAAACAAAACAAAAGAACAAAAATCCGGTTTAGATCATTACCGATGATTATTTGAGTTGCTATAATTATATATTGAATCTGAAATTGCGAATTACGTATACCTGATGAATTGATTCGTAGAAAGGATCTCTGAGAATTTAGAGAGCGATAGAGACGAAGAACGTGAGGGTTTTCGATGAGATTTGGTTGTGTGTGTGTATTTATATTGTTGTATGTTGAGAGATGGAGGCTTCAGCATTTGTCACGGTTAAAAGAAGGGGATACTGTTACATTACCATCTTCGTTTTCATTTTTTACTATTATTTTCTTTTAACCTATTGTCCTTAGTCGACTTTATTTTAGAAAAATATGCTTATTTTTTGTATTATAATTGTATAATCAAGTAAGAAATATGGTTGCCAAAAGTGAATTTCAATTATAAATAAGCATAATTTTGATTATACATTGCTATTGATGGTGTTGGTTTTTGTCTTTAATACATGTTTGATTTAATCTAAACTCCAATGAATATGAAAGGTGTAGGATACATGGAACGGATGTGTATGTAGTTTTAGAAAGAAAAAAAAAAGTTATCGGTTGTAATTATATTTTATCGTGAGTTTGGATGTAATAGGCATGTTGCTTGTTTGATTTTTTATCCGAAAAACTTGACATAATTATTATAAGTTGATATTATGGTTAAATATTGGTGAAAATAGGCAATGTGCACGTCGGTGCGGTTACTAAACATTGAAGGGGATTTGATCATGTTCCGTAGTCATTTTGTATACGAAAGATAATCTAACAATAGGTATACACAACCTAAACAGACGTATCCATTTTGATGTATGCAGCTTGAGTAGTGAGTTGCGTCGCATTTCAAGTCTCTTTGGGGACACGAGCGACTTGCTACGTGGCGTGTATGTACGTAGCATGTTGTATACGTGGTCTAACAGCTTTTAATTGTTTATTTCCAAACCAAACTTCATTTATTGTGGTTTTCACTTTAAGGATACGGTTTTAAGAGCATTCGAGGAAATGGTTAGCGACATTAAAGCGGTCATTCATTAAGATTCCAAATTTCATAATTAGTGAGTCTTGAATTTGTAGATTTAGCTTATTTTCTCATCAATAACAAATTAGGATTTATAGTTAGGGTTTTGGGATTCTATCGGGTTTACCAAATGATAAGGTAATGGTAAATTTTAGTATACATGTATTTGGATTCATGGGATACTATTTTTGAGTATATGATGAAATTAGGTTTTTTAAATAAAAAAAATGTAAATCGCACCATCGTAGTGGCTCACATCAACCCTGCTTCAAGACTCACATAGGAGGTCATTCGTAGAATACTAATAATATTATGGGTGTGCGAGGATTTGAACCATTAACCTCCTATGTGGAGCATCACTCCTCAACCACTAGGCTCTCATCATGGGGCTAGGTTTTTAAATACAAACATGATAAGGAGATATATGGACAACTTTGGGTTTTTTTTAACTATTTAATGATCCTAATAGTGTGCATTAATGTTATATGTGTGGATTTAGTGATGAAAATCACTTGTGGTTAATTTTAGTTATTGGGTGAGGGGAATCTTTGGTAACACCCATATAATCACGATAAGTTAACTAATGGAAAGTCATGTAATGTTTATACGTTTTTATGTTATATACATAATGTGATGACTATGAGTGTATGTGTAAATGACTATTTTACAATAATTTAAACATTGTTCACAAGACAGATGAATTCCACAAGAATTACATAATATTTTATAACTTTGAAAGTATGTTGTTATTATGAGTATATTGGCCTCCTTTTACAATGGAACTGTAAAGTATATTCTCCATTAGCACATCATATGGAGTTAAAGGTGGTAAACATGGAATATGGGACCTTAACCCCACTATTATTCAATTATTAATTTGATAAATAAGGTTAACATGTTTTAGGCAGTTACTTGAATATATATTACGTCCGTGTTTCTCGCTAGGCATAGTTATGAATTTGTATTTATGATGTTCAACGATTGGAATTTTTTGAGAATAAATAAAAGTGAATTATTCAAATATATATATATATATATATATATATATATATATATATATATATATATATATATATGTGTGTGTGTGTGTGTTGTGAAATTTTATAGATATTATGTGTAACACCGTGAATTTCAAAATAATTTTTCGCAATATAAAAAAAACATTTCTCATTTAATTTCATAAAACATTAAGTTTCAAATTCCAATCTGTATCATACAAATCCCAAGATCATATAAATGTATCAAAAGTCCCCTGCGTGTCTACAGATCAAGCCGGCGCCTTCCCACGGTCATCGCTAGTACCTGAAACAACAACACTAACACTGTAAGCACGAAGCTTAGTGAGTTCCCCAAAATACCACACATAAAACACGTATTAGCCACTCGAGGCTATAACTCTATGGGTCCGTGCACCCAACTCTGTGAACCCTCAGGTTCTAACTCTAGGAACCTTCCGGTTCCAACTCTGAAGTCATGCACAGCATAAATCACATAGAAATAATGCAGTACAACACATAGCATACACATAACATACATACACTGACACATAGCTCTGATTACCTACTCAAGGTAAAGTATAATGAGAAGACTCACCTCGCGTGTCTCAGTATCTCACGAATCCTGGAAATCCCTCGCGCTCGATCCTCCGAGCTCTAATCCTCCTATAACATCACATGACTCTAATTAACACTTTTTATCTCTAAGGTTGACTATCCCTAAGAAGTCAACACAGGTCAACGGTCAACGGTCAACAGTCAACGGTCAACTTTGACCGGACTCGGCGAGTGCACACGGCAACTCGGCGAGTCTAGACGTTCTCACCAACTCTCTAGGATTCCCTTTCTACACGTCGAGTGCTCCCCTGACTCGACGAGTTTCACCTGGCAGAAAACGCGGGGCCACCCCGACTCAACTCGCAGAGTCTCAAGAACGACTCGGCGAGTCCCAGCTCGACTCAGCCCACTGACAACCCTCTCTAACTCGCCCTGACTCACTGAGTCAACCCATGACTCGACTGGACCACTCACTGGCCGGTCCAAGGCAATCTTCAAGCTACTCGCCGAGTCTGCTCATCGGACTCGGCGAGTCCATGCCATGCAATCACTCAAACTTGCTTCTAAGGTCAGATCTATTCCAACACTTCATAGATCTGGCCTTCCTAGACTGATTCACCACGTAAAGCCCCAGACTTGGTGCATAAACAATCTCTATATGACCATATATGAAGAATTATCAACAAATCTCACTACTCAAGGTCATAACCTCCATTGTTCTCTATAAAGCTTGATGAATGAGGCTCTCTGGACCTCTATGGATCCAGATCCGAAATCTCATCACTAGCAAGGGACTATTTGGCCATTCAATCAACTCAACAAGGTCACAAGAAACCCTAAAATCAATTATACTACACAAAACAGAAGATGAGCCGAAATCATACCTTTAGATTGAAGGGCTAAGCTTCAAATCCACCGAATAGCAGTCTCCTTTGCCTCCTCTTGGCTAGAACCTCCCTCTTATTTGCTAAACAACACACAAATGTCAAGAAATGCTTCCTTTATCTCTCAAATCGCTAAAGCACTCTAGGGTTTCTCTCTATGGACTGTTGGGTGCAAATGACGTCCATAAGGCCCTTTAAATAGGTCCCAAACCCGAGAAATTAGGGTTTCATTAAACAGCGTGGACTCGCCGAGTCCATATCCTGGACTCGCCGAGTCCAGGCGAATCCCGCGTCCAGAATCGCGACCCTACTCAGCGAGTCTAAGCTCCAACTCGCCGAGTCCCCTCTCAAAACACCAAAAAAAATTAAAACAATAAAATACCTGGAATTCCGGGCTGTTACATTATGTGTATATAATCATTGTGTAGAAACTTACGTCAAAACTTAAGAAATAAGGGTAAAATAGATATTAAAAATAAAAGATTATTTAGGATAAAAAAAACTTAAACAAAAATCGTAGTGATCGAAAAAGCGAAAGCGTGCATATAAAGAACGCTTAAATTTGACTCTATGTGAGAAAGTTGTGATTTTCCGAAGTTTCGATATGACACAGTACACCAGTGTGCGACACAGAAACCGAAATTAAAAATCGGTCAATTGTCAAGCAAAACAATCTAAACAAGAATCGAAGATATCGTGAATAGGAATCTGTCGATATAAAGACAGATGAGAACGGATGTTTTATGGAAGAGTTATGATTTTTATACGGATTTTAACAGTCTAAGCCTATAAGTATATAACTTTAAAAATAAAGTGAGGATTATCCGAAAGAGTCTAAACAAAAGTTGTAGTACTCATCGATATCTATGTGTGGATATAAACAATGTCGAAAACAAAACTCATATAAGAAAGATATGAATTTTTGAAAATGTTAAAAATGTGTTCGCACCGACAACATGTGTGGCGCGCACTGAGGGCAGAGTTATGCGGCCCACCTGGTTTGTGACACATGGTTGCATTCTAATGGACCACATCAACGTCCCCGACAAAGTACATGGGGCGCACCAACCTCTTGAAACGATAAGGTGTTAGGCAAGGCGTTGCCCTAACCTCAAATCGCACACTCTTGTCAAGTGAGTGCAATATACGAGATCTTCTTATGGAAGAGTCTCATAAAACCATGTATTCTATACACCCAGTCAGCACCAAGATGTATTTGGATTTGAAGCTCTATTACTAGTGGCCAACTATGAAGGTCGACGTGGCAACTTTCGTGGTGAATGTGTAACTTGTTCAAAAGTAAAAGCACAACATCAGAAGTCGTATGGGGACTTGGAATCTCTACCGACACCTGTGGGTAAGTGGGAAGACATTACCATGGACTTCATAACCAAGTTTCCAATGACGAAAAAGGGCCAACATGATATGGGTGATAGTAGACCAATTAACGAAGAGTGCGCATTTCCTAGCCACACGAGAAAACCGGTCAATGGAAAAGTTAGCAGAAACCCATGTAAAGAATATTGTCAAGATCCACGGTGAAACCTTATCGATCGTGTCAGGCAGAGACAATCGATTCTCTTCCAAATTTTAGAAGAGTAGGCATGAAGAAATGGGTACAAAATTGTTTTTAAGTACTACCTACCATCCGTAAACAAACAGACAGAGTGAAAGAACTATCCAAACATGGGAGGATATGTTGTGGGCATGTGCTTTAGAATTCACCAGTAGTTGGCATGATCACCTCCCCATAGCAAAAGTTGCCTACAACAATAGTTATCACTCAAGCATCAAGATGCCTCCTTACAAAGCATGGTATGGAAAGAAGTGGCGTACACCATTTTGTTGATTAGATATAGGAGAGAAACACTTTACGGGTCCTGAGATAGTTCAACAGACTGCTGATAAAGTAAAAATCAACCGAGATAGAATGTTAGTTGCACAAAGTCGTCAAAAGAGCTATGTAGATATGAAATGACGTGGTAACGTTTGAGGTCGGTGATCAAATGCTACTTAACGTCTCTCCATGGAATGGACTTATCAGATTCGGAAAACGTGGAAAGTTAAGTCCTCATTTTATTGGACCATTCAAAGTACTCTAGAAGATAGGGAACCGGGCTTACTGTGATATCCTCAAATTCACAGTCAATTTAAAATTTTTATTTATGCTTATTTTAAAATCAGAGTATCTTTTTTTAAAGAATAATATTGAGGAATTTGTTTCTAGAAAACATGATAACGATGTTATTAAAACATTTCCGAAGAAATGTATTTTATTTATATTAAAACATTGGGATGTCATCGTCAATACAAAAACATAAGCATAAACAGACCTTACATTCATTTACACGAATGATTTACATCTCCTTTAATCTCTCAGAGTAATGTATCTTCGTATTGATACATGTGATACAAATAAACTGAGTGGGTCAAGTTTGGAAACCTTGTGAGTACATAGGGTTTTCAACCCACAATAATGTAATTATTATGTTTAATCATCAAACAATTAACCCAACTTCCCATCCCCATTATCTTCTTTATTCTTAAGGATCTACCCTAAGAATCATTTATCCTTCATTCATTCATTCCTAAGGATTGTCCTAAGGTATAGGCACGAAGTCCATCGCTTCTAGGGTTTATCTAACAGGCACTAAGTCCATAGTTTATGATGTTATCTATTAGGCACTAAATCCATAGCTGCCAACGTTCATTTGTAAGGCACTAAGTCCATAGCTGTCAACGTATATTTGTAAGGCACTAAGTCCACAGCTGCCAGTGTTCATCTATAGGGAACTAAAGCCATAGCTGCCAAGTTATTTTAGAGTACATCTGGTGAACACGTCATTCACAAACACCTACAAGTTGCGAGCCTGCTAGCATTGTCTAGAATAGTTTGTGGTCGTCATCTATACTCTGCTAGATGACTAGATCATCGATAAAGTCAAGGTTTCTCATCGTCTTTCACCTCTCATCATCTATATCACCTTTCATCACTCATCATTCATATACTCATCTTTACCCAATATATTTATAGGTATAAAAATACATATACAGTTTAAATCACGTAAAACATGTATAAATCTTTCATCTAGCATAAATATCAGGAACACAGATAATAAGAACATATAGCATGTATTAATATTAAATACTGCATATCTATGTGTAAGATGAAAGTAATTATGCACTCACATGTTAAAGTGACGACTCGTAGTTCGGGCAACGCTTCACTTCTAACAATCATCTTTTCCTTTGACGGAACCTAGTATTATTATTACTAGATTTTAGACTAATATTTATTGCGACTAACTATTAATCTAAATTTATCATTAACTCAAGGTCTACGTCATGAACTATCAAGTAAGGAACAACCAGGTAGGATCGTATTGGAGGTAGGTTCCGTTTGGTATACGAAGTATACTGTTTGAAAATCTCACTTTAAATACCTCACTAAATCACAACCTAAACATCATTCCCGTAAGTAGATCAATCAGTATAATGACTTTGAATCACTGATAAATATTGTTTATAGGTTCATAATAACGATAATGAACTTAAACATAAGTTATACTTGAAGTAAGGTAAGCATAACTCACTTACAAGGGGGTTTAGGGAGGAACGGGGCTCTACGTGAGTAGAACTCCTAAGTCGAAAGCACTTCTTCTCGGGGCCTTCTAGCGCTCCGATACTCGCTACTAACACCTAGGAGGTGCTTGGGAAAAGCCTTGAGGGTTTTGGGAGGTTTGGGAGAGAGTTTGATAGAAAGGTGTGAGAAATGAAGTGATTTGCACCTCTATTTATAGGTTGTGAATTGGTGCAATATGGAGTGTTTTTGGGCTGAACACGGAGTGTTAAAGTGTCAGGTGTCGCGATCGTGTGCGAAGCCATGGGGAAGAAGGTGTGGCTGAGATGGTGCCACATGTCACCTTCGTAACTTAATAAAAAAGTTAAATATCTTCTAAAATCTATGACTTTCACATACGAGCTCCATTTTTTGACGTTCTTTTTATCCACATGTAGGTAGCGATGTGATCTACAACTCTCGCTTAGACTATGTCGGCTAATTTTGATTTAATTTTTAAAGTTATATTTTAACATGATTAGATAGTTAAAGTCCGTTAAAAATTCATAACTTTATCATCTGACGTCCGTTTTCGGCTATCTTTATATCGTTGAGCTCCCATTAACGAGATCTTCAATTCTCGTTTAGATTGTGTCGGCTAAAAACTGATCGATCTAAAATTCGATATCCGGGTTGTGTATTACTATGTTAAATCTTAGAAAAATCATAATTTCCTCAAACAAAGTCAGATTAAGACGTTCTTTTTATATACGTTCTACAATGTCAGATTTCTGAGTTGTGTACAGCTATGCTAAATCTCGGTTTAATGTATACAACGAATTTCATTTAGATCGCTAAGGCTAAAAAGTAGTTTATCAAAAATTCACTTTTTAGGATACGCGGTGTCGTGTCGGTTTTGTCGCAAAGCTTTGACGGTTCATAACTTTTTCGTTGTAAGTCGAATTTCAGCGTTCTTTATATATACGAAATCCTTGTGACATATACTATAACTTTGGTTAAGAGTATTTATTCTAAATAATTTTCTATCAAAAAGTCATTTTAACGCTTATTATCTTTAAATTAATTAGTCTGAATCTGCGGACGTTACACTTACAAGGTTGAATTGTCACTTGAAATGGAAGGTAGTCATAACACCTTTCACGTATGTTATTTGAGAAAGTGCTTAGGAGAGGAACCTAATATGATTCCACTTTCAGAATTGAGAATTGATAAAGATATAAGGTTGATTGAAGAGCTTGAAGAAATCATTGACCGCAAGACGAAGAAAATTACGACATAAGATGACTGACTTAGTGCTAATGCAATGGGAACATTCAGCAGCGCCAAACCTCACCTAGGACACAGAAAACGAAATGAAAAGTCGCTATCCACATCTGTTTGATGATGTATCTTTCCGGGACGGAATCGCCCAAAGGAGGAAATAATTATAACGCCTACATTTCTCGCTAGGCATAGTTATGAATATGTATTTACGACGTTCGACTATTGGAATCTTTTCAGAATAAATGAAAGTGAATTATTCAAATATATATGTGTCATGTGAAATTTTATTGATATTATGTGTATATAATCCTTGTGTAGAAACTTACGTTAAAAATTAATAAGTAAGGATAAAATAGATATAAAAATAAAAAATTATTTAGGATAAATAATTTAAACAAAAATCGTAGTGATCAAAAAATCGAAAGTGAGCATATAAAGAACACATAAATCTGACTTCATGTGAGGAAGTTATTAATTTTATACGGACTTTAACAGTCTAAGCCTATAAAAATATAACTTTAAAAATAAAGTGAGAATTATCCAACGAAATCTAAACGAAAGTTGTCGTACTCATCAATAGTTATGCATGGATATACAGAGCGTCGAAAACGAAGCTCGTATGAGAAAAGGCATGAAGTGAAAAATGTTAAAAATTTGTGCGCACCGACAGCACGCACGTCGCGCACTGGCAGGGCCGGTCCATTGATTTTCAATGCCCGGGGCAAGATTCTATGCCTTTATTTAATTAAAAAATAGCAAAAATGAAATAAATTTTGTAGTCAAACCAAAACAAGGTTATTAAAACAAAAGCATACATAAAATTCATCTAAATCGATGCATCCTTGCATTTTTTGAAGCGAAAACATCTATTATTTTATCATAATCAAGACTTCGTAGGAATTGACTTTCAATACTCAAAATTGTTGATCCATTTAATCTTTTTTGAGTCATGATACTTCGAAGATATGATTTCAAAAAACTTCTTTCCGCGGAAGCAACCGTGACCGATACCGTCAACAAAATCCTATATGTCACCAACACATTGGGAAACATGTCCATTTCCTTTGCAAACTCCATAATTTGAATAGCTGTCCATTGAAGTTCACATTTGTATGCTTCATCCGGCAACATTTCCTGCAAAACTTGTAATTCAATAAATAAATCTTTTCCATTAATATCAAGGTCCTCACCATTTGTCAAACTAGTTTCAAGTTTCTTACAACATTTTTTTAATTCATCATCAAATAAAGATTTTAACTTTAAACCACCAAACAAAAAATTCCAAAAATAGATTCAAAATGTTGCGTTTGCTCAAATCTACTTCTCAATTTAATTAGAGTCATATACTATAACAATAAAATAATCAGTTCTAAAATTTTCTTGAGATGATTATTGTTCTCTTTCGGTATTTGAAACTTCATCAAATTGTTTTTTTCTACTATAAACATGTTTGATAGGAAATTTTGGTTCGACTCCAATATTTTCTGCTATTTCTTTAGCCTCATTAATAGCAGAGTCAAACTCATTTTCCCTATATTTTTCAAAATAATTAACTAATCCCTTTAAGTTTTTTATTGCAACATCAAAAATCATATCTTTGGATTGTAATTTTCTACTTACCAAATTAATTCTAAACAAAATTTCATGTCATATCACTAAACTTAAAACAAATTCAAAAATAGAAAATTCATCATTTACTAGTGATTCCGCATCTCTACAAACCTTACCATCATCACTCACTTGAGCTAATTTTGTTAATGCTTCTTTTATTTGAAAAAGTTGAGTTTTTATTGCTTTAACACTTTCAATGTGACTTTCACAATGAGTAGTAGACAATGATTTTAGGGTTAATTCATCAATATAATCAACTAAAACACTCCATCTATGTGTGGAGCTAGAAAAAAACATTATATATTGTTTGACATGTACCAAAAAAAAGTTTTAGCTTTATGACAAGAATTTGCCATATCACACAAAACTAAGTTTAAACTCTTACATCCACAAGGCATATAAAAAGCTCTTGAGTTTATATCAAGCAATGTTTTTTGTACACCTTTATGTTTGCCTTTCAAATTTGCTCCATTATCATATCCTTGTCATCGGATACAATTAATATTCAAGTCAAGAGATTTTAAAGCATTTTGTAAAACATTAAAAAGTCTTAAACCAGATGTATCTTCTATAATTAAAAACTCTAAAAAAAAACTCTTCAATTGATATTCGAACACTTGCAACATTAACACATCTAATAATCAAAGTCATTTGTTCTTTATGACTTGCATCCGGAGTGCAATCTAGAATTATCGAAAAACATTTTGAATTTTTTATTTTTCTAAGGTGTTGTTTGGTTCGGAGAATGTTGCTGAAGGAATCTGAATTGGAATTAGAAAAGGAATCTGTCAGGAATTTGAATCCAATTCCATATGCTGTTTGGTTGGCAGGAAATGGAATTGAAATTAATTCCATAATCTGTTTGGCTCGAAAGAAATGGAATTGGAATTCATGTAAAATGACATAAATACCTTTTTTTCCCTATTTTGCTTAATTTTACCTTATTTTCTAACTTATTTGTAAAAATACATAATGAAAATTATAAAAATAGTAAAATCTCAGCGGTGGTGGCAGTGGCGGTGGTGGCGGCAACAATGGTGGGTGGCGGTGATGGTGGCTGCGACGATGGTGGTGACGGTGGCTCCGACGTTGGTGGTGACATTGATTATGGTGGTGGAAGTGGTGATGATGGTGACAATGTCAGCTGGTGGTGACATCGATGGCAGTGATGGTGTTGGTGGTGGCAGTGGCGGCTGGTGGCGGTGGCGGTGGTGGTAGCAGCGACGGTGGTAGCGTTGGTAGTGGTGGTGGTGGGGCGGCGGTGGTGGGTGATGGCATTGGTAGTGGTGGTGACGGAAATAGTGGTCGTGGTGGCGAGTGGGTGGTCGTGGTGGTGGTCGGAGACGGCGGCGATGGTGGTAACGACGATGATGGTAATTGTGGTGGCATTGCAGGCAGTAGTTGTGGGTGGCGGCGGCGGTGATGGTGGGTGGTGGTGGCGGTGACGGTGGTGGTGAGTGATGGTCATGGCAGTGGTAGTGGTAGTCGGTGGCAGTAGCGGTGGTGGTGGCAACGATGGCGGTGGTAGTGGTTTTGGCGACATCGGTGGTGGTGGTGGTGGTGGTCGGTGGGCAGCAACAGTGGTGGTGGTGGTGGTGGCGGTGGTAGCAGAGGTGGTGGTGGTGGTCAGTGATAGTTGTCACAACTAGCATTCTAGCTAGGAAATTCTATACTCTTGTAAACATTATCTACTGTAAACTCATAACCCTAATTCATGTTATGCTTGAAGTTCAACCTATGGAAACACATTCAAACCTAGATTCATCAAGTAAAGTTGAAAAACCCTAGAAATCCCGGTTTAAGTCCTATATGGACTACGATTTCCTTATTGGGCCTAATGGGCCAATAAGCTGCCAATTTGACTATTTTAGGCTTAGAACTCTTAAATGGGCTCTCATTGGACCCACTCTCATGAGACTTAACCTTTTTGGGCCTTATAAGCCTAAAATGGACTAGTTTATCTTTAATGGGCCTTATTGGGCCATAACAAATCCAATTAGCTTTAATGACTCAAATCCATTCTCTTGTAGCCAAAAATTTCTTTTTTTAAATACGTCATTATAAAACCAACAATGTAATAAAACGTTTGTAATATCATGTCATGACAAAACCAAAATAGAAATAATAAAAAATGCTATCATAAAACAATATCAGAGTGTAATCCCAAAGATCTCATGTGCGGAAAACCATAGTGTGATGCGCTGCGATCAAGCCGGCTCCTTTCCTTTAAACGTGAAGTACCTGAAACCAAAACTAAAAACCGTAAGCACGAAGCTTAGTGAGTTCCCCCATCATACCACATACCACACAATCACATAACATACATACTGCCAGGCATTTCTGGGGTGCCCGACCTACCCGGTACGGCCTTTCTGGGGTGCCGACCTACCCATGCGGCCATTCTGGGGTGCCGTCCTACCCGTGTCAAGCCATTCTGGGGTGCTGACTACCCATGTCAAGCCATTCTGGGGTGCTGACTACCCTCCGGTCCTAACGACCGAACCTCGGGGACTATTTCACCCCTACTACTACTACTATCACATATCATAACATAACATATTATCAGACATATCTGGGGTGTCTGAACTACCCTTCGGTCCTAACAACCGAACTCTACAACTAGCACATATAACATATCATGCTAGCATATAACATATCAGGTAGTAGCAAACCTAGATGATATCACAGAGACAATCATCTATCATACGTCTCCTATTGGTGGGTCGGCATTGTGGCCTTAGACCCACCGCTACTGGAAGGTAACTCACCTCACGCTGCTGAAGTCCCGCAGACACAATCCCACACTGCTGAAGTCCCGCAGACTCGACCCCAGCTGTTAGCTGACAGATTCCCGAACTGTCAACACCAAAATAACACCCAATTAATAATTGGGTCTCAATACATAACCATAAGTATATTCTTTGGGTAATTACTACATTACCCCTAACTTGGCTTATTCAAGCCCAAGGCCCAAACCATAGGCCCAAAGTCAATTAGAAATCAAAGCCCAACACATGGCCCAATTTTCCAAATTGGGCCTAGGCCTATTCATGGTCTCATTCTAAGGCCCAACATCATATACTCATTAAGGCCCAAACTAAGGCCCATCTATGGCCTAATTTTCTAAATTGGGCCCAAGCCCCTTACATGGGCCTTACCCTAGCCCCATTAAATTGCTCTAGACCATTTGCTTGATCCTGGATAGCCCATTTGATATCCCAATCATTAAGGCCCAACAGACAGGCCCAACAATAAACCCAAGTGAAATTAGGGTTTCACATAAAATGATGGTTGGGGTTAA
The DNA here is from genome assembly GCF_002870075.4 of Lactuca sativa. Lineage (NCBI taxonomy): Eukaryota > Viridiplantae > Streptophyta > Magnoliopsida > Asterales > Asteraceae > Lactuca > Lactuca sativa. The sequence goes on along the minus strand of NC_056623.2, from coordinate 73,482,922 downwards.
GTTTCCTACTTAACCCATTAAGCACTTAATCCATTAAGTCTCATATTGCTTAGATTAGTCTTTGCCAATGATTATTATTTAATATCTCCAGTTATTAAATAATTCCCGTGTGTCCCGATTAATTTCCCCCAATTAGGGTTTCATGGCATTAGGGTTTTCCAAACCCTAATTAGGGTTTCCAACCCAATACTAGTACATTAATTAATTTGTTGGGCTTTTAGATCAATTAGGGCTTTATTGGGCCAATTAAGCCCACTAGAATATCATTAAGCCCATTAGGGTTTTATTAGGGTCCATTAAGGTTTTATTAAGCCCATTAAGTCTTATTGGGCCCATTAGGGCTTCCTTGGTCCCATTAGGGTTTCAAACCCTCCAAACGAATCAACACAATCGAGACAAGGCACACCGCCACCCGACACGACGGCCGGTGGCGGCGGGAGGCGGCAGCCACCACCTCACGGTGGTGGTTTTGATTTTTCCTTTCATTATTCCGATTTGTTACAGTTACAATGTCCATCCGATCAACACACGCACACCCTAATCTAATTACAAACACAGACGCACGAAAAATACACCCACCCATGGTGGTACACGGCGGCAGCCACCACCTCACGGTGGTTGCAGTGGCGGTCTTCCTCACTTTCTGGCCTAGCATCTCCCTTACAACGTCCGAACACTGCATACATACAACCCCACGAACACCAAACACAGCTAGCACACCCGAACACACACCCAAAACGCGCACACAGCCACCCTCCTCACAGTGGCCGATGGTAGCAAACGAAGTGACAAGGCAGCAGCCACCATGGCTAGCGGCCATGGTGGTTCTTCGCGGTTACCAGCCAACAGTTATCACAGCGCACAAGGTCCAAAAGCCACTACCCACCAGGTGGCGTAACGAATTGGTGGAAATGGCACCCTAATAGCCGACGGCCGTCGCTGGATCACAGCAGCAACAAACGCCAAGCGTCCAGCGACGTCTTTTCTTCGATGGGGACGGGTTACACAGAAGAAGAGAAGAAGAATAGCGGTGGCAGCGCCGGTGGTTTAAGGCAGCAACCCATAATGAACAACAACGGCCTTCACGAATGAGTTTCCCGATCACTTCGTGCCTCTCGGACTTTGTTAGCGACGGAATATGGTAGCTACTCGGTGGTCCTTTGGTGATGGCGATGGGATGACGGCTCAGAGAGAGAGCTATAGGGTTTGCGGCTGAAGGAGGAAAAGGGAACGGGTGCGGCCGACCTTCTCTTAGAGTTAGGGTTTGGCAACCCTTAAATACCCACTTCATTTAAATGTTCACCATAATGACCAAAATGGTCCCTCCAGCTCCTATTTATTTCAAAACAAGTCCATATTTTACCTTTTTAACCCTGTCTCTTATAACCCTTAACAAATCAAGTCCGATTTTTACTAAAATAACCTCTCTTCTACCAATTCTTTTCAAATGAAGTCCCAAAAATTACCAAATAATCCTTGCCCTCATAATTCTTTACGGAACCCATCCAAAACTTACACTTTTAACCCCCGACTTCTAAAATTGTGATAATTAGCAACTCGAGACCATCCTTTGATATATAATTATTTATTTTAGGGCTACCATTTGCTCATTAATTAATTTATTTATCTAAAAATAAACAGGGTATTACACAAATATTAGGCCGTGAGCTACCCTAAGGGCCCAATAGGCCGTAAGTTTTCCTTATGGGCCTCATGAACTTGATCCAAGGAAAGAATTTGTAACAACGGAAATTTTCAAACAAATTTTTCATTTCAAAATAAAGTGTTTTCATCCAAAACAAGGCATAAACATTCCACGTGTCATGTCAAAGTACAAATCATATAAATCCCAAGATCCTAAATCATCCATCAGTGTGTACAGATCACGCCGGTGCCTTCCCACGGTCCTCGCTAGTACCTGAAACACATACACAACAACTGTAAGCATAATTGCTTAGTGAGTTCCCCAAAATACAACTTACGCACATACGCCTTTCCAGGCCCTGACCTTCCGGTCCATGTGTCTCAGGGGACTTCCGTCCCTGCTGGGTAAACCTTCCGGTCCTACCCACGCCAACCTTACGGTCCGCATTACAACGCCTTCCGGCCCATAACATATTCGCCTTCCGGCCCATAACATAATGCCTTCCGGCCCATATCAAGCATATCATACATAGCACATATAACAATTAACTTATCACATAAAACACATATGTCTCATATCGTATCCGACCTTCCGGTCGTACAGTCAAACCCTTCCGGGTACAGTATAGTGAGAAGACTCACCTCGTGAATATCGATAGCTAGCAAATCCCGAAGTCACTCGTGCTCGATCCGCCGAGCTACAATCTCCCTATAACATCATACATCTCTGGTTAACACTTTTATCTTCTAAGTTTGACTATCCCTAAGAAGTCAAACATAGGTCAACTCTGGTCAACGGTCAACGGTGAACTTGACCGGACTCGGCGAGTGCACGAGGGCAACTCGGCGAGTCTAGACGTTTTCGCCAACTCCCTAGGATTCCCTTCTTACACGTCGAGTGCTTCCTCTGACTCGACGAGTTCCACCTGGGAGAGTCGCGGGGCCACCCCGACTCAACTCGCCGAGTCTCAAGAACAACTCGGCGAGTCCCAGCTCGACTCAGTCCGCCTGTCGACCCTCCCTAACTCGTCCTGACTCACTGAGTCAACCCCTGACTCGACTGGATCACTCACTGGCCGATCCAAGGAAATCTTCAAGCTACTCGCCCAGTCTGCTCATCGGACTCGGCGAGTCCATGCCATGCAATCACTCAAACTTGCTTCTAAGGTCAGATCTGTTCCAACAATTCATAGATCTGGCCTTCCTAGACTGATTCACCACGTAAAGCCCTTATCTTGATGTCCACAATACACTCCATGTCTCATGAATGGCATTTTGGCCCAAGGCATAAGGATTCCAATCCAAAACCTCCATTGATTCACAGAAAGCTTGGGCAAAGGGACACTCTGGACCCCCAAAGGTCCAGATCTATGGTCCAAAACGCTTAAGGGACCAAGGGAGCACTAGATCTAGCCACATGAGGCCTTAATAAGCCCTAATCAATGAAAACATCAACATAGAAGAGGATAGTTCGAAGATATTACCCCAATAACGATGCTCTGGACTCCAAACCCTCAGAAACGGCTCCTCTTGCTTTCCCTTTAGCTGATCCTCCCTTTCCCTTGCAAGATGACACTTCCAAAGTCAATAATGGCCTCCTTTCTTTGCTCCAAACACTCACACTCGATTAGGGTTTCACTCAAGGGACTGGTGAGCACAAATGACGTCCATAAGGCCCTTTAAATAGGTACCAAACCCGAGAAATTAGGGTTTCATTAAACAGCGCGGACTCGCCGAGTCCATATCCTGGACTCGCCGAGTCCAGACGAATCCCGCGTCCAGAATCGCGACCCTACTCGCCGAGTCCCCTCTCAAAACACAAAAAAATCAAAACAATAAAGATACCTAGAAATCCGGGCTATTACAGAATGGGCCAAAGTGATTCCTTCCTCCTTCCTTAGCCCATTTCGGCCCAAGTAAAACAATAAATAAATAAATAAATAAAAGAAAGGATGAAATGAGGGTTGACATTTGTGGTGCCACCTCATAAATGTACATAGGATATCCATGCACCATTCTCATATCTCTTTGCATGTCAACTCAACTCACTCTCTCCCCTCTCTTCTTCTACTCTCAGCCGAGGATCACCAAACACATACACACACACTTAATTCATTTCCAAATCCTCTCAAGAACACCATCATTCATTCTTCAAAATTTTCCAGATTAAGGGTATTCAAGAAGGTTTTCATCCAAGAATCACTCCAAGATACATACTTGTGGTAAGATCTTGACAACATACTTGCTTTTTACAACTTAATCACTCTTCTTACCACCTTAAATTCTTAATCGTACTCCTAGAGATCTTCTTGAGTTTGAGATCTACTCAAGGGAGTGGCTAGGGCCGGAAAATCACTTCATCTTTCCACATCTTCTTCAATAACCAAATCCACAAACTCAAGGTGAGTTCATAGCCCTTTATTTTCGGTTTTCATATGATTTGTGGGGGAGAATACAAGTAAAATTGTGAAGATGAATGTGTATTTGTGTGTTATGTGTGATTTCTTGTGTTTATGTGGTAAATATGTGCTAAAAATAAAATATATTTTTAGATCAATAGTTCAAGAAGGAAAAATATGTGATCTAGGTTATATTTCACTTAACATGTCAAGATAAACTACCATACAAGCTTTAAAATAAACACACTACAACATAAAATTTATTATTAGTCCAATTTTGATAAATAAACAAAAGTTGGGGAAAAAGATGCCATTCATGGTTTCTACAAGGATCAAAAGGTCAAAACAGCTAAAATAAGAGTTTTATAAATATTAGGCTTTCTAAAGGACTAAAAATGTAAATTTTAGTTTAATAGGCTAAAATTTGGGCTTTTCGGCTATTTAGGCCCAAAAATGCGAAAATCCAAATTTAAGGGGGCCGAAATGGAAAATTTTCTCCAAACAGGGGCTATAAACGTAAATAAACCCATTTCAGGGGTTAAAATGGACTTATTTATCAAAAGGGACTAAAAATGAAAAGATTTTGGATTTTGGGTAAAAATTGTAAAATTTGCGAAAAATGTGGATTTAAATGCAAATCTTTTAACTAAGGGGGCTGAAACTGTCCTAAAAAAAATTTTGGGCTTAAAACATCATTTAACTAAGTGTTTAGGTCAAAAATGTCAAGAAAAATGGTTCAAGGACCTAATGTGTCATTTTTCATAAAAAGGGCTAAAAATTGCCAACTTTACCAAACTAAGGGGCTGAATTGGTCAAAATAATATTTTTAGTCAATTATGTTAATAATGAAGTAATTGGGTCAAGATATATGAAACTTTATAACTTATGGGTTAAATAGAAAAATATCTATTTTTTTTAAATCTATGAATCGTTATAAAACAGTTTGGTGATTATTACGACATATCGATTAAACAATTTCGCAACACTAATACTATACAAAACAACTAAACATTCTAATTGATGGGCTTGAAAGATTCTAATCATGCTTATTGGGCCTTCGTGACCCATTGACATGACTTTTGGGCCTAACATAAATAATACATGTTATTGGGCCTCCTGTGACCCAATTACATGCTTAAGGGACCCTCAATGGCTTTTACGTGCTATTGGGCCTCAGTGGCCTATTAGCATTGCTAGTAAGGTCCAAATAAATCTTATACGAAATGGGCCAGCGCATCTTTCGTATACTAGATAGCCTTAAATAACATACGTAATTAGTAGGGCCTAGTAATCCTCTTCTCCTCGTCTTTTCGGCTTACCTTCTTGTAACAACTCAAATTTTTCAAACAAATTTTTCATTTTTAAAGCATAATTAATTCCATTTAAAACAAGGCATAAATAGTTTAAGTACTCTGTCAAATATATATATTCAAAATCCCAAGATCATAAAAACAATCTTCAGTGTGTATCGATCATGCCGGCGCCTTCCCACGGTCCTCGCTAGTACCTGAAATACATGCACAACAACTGTAAGCATAAATGCTTAGTGAGTTCCCCAATATACAACTTACGCACATACGCCTTTCCAGGCCCGACCTTCCGGTCCATGTGTCTCAGGGGACTTCCGTCCCTGCTGGGTAAACCTTCTGGTCCTACCCACGCCGACCTTCCGGTCCATCACACAACATATCGCCTTCCGGCCCATAACATATTGCCTTCCGGCCCATAATATAATCGCCTTCCGGCCCATAACATACATAGCACATATAACAAATAACTTACCACATATAGCATACATATCACATATCATATCCGACCTTCCGGTCACACAGTCAAACCCTTCCGGGTACAGTATAGTGAGAAGACTCACCTCGTAAATGCTGAAAGCTAGCAACTCCTGAAATCACTCGTGCACAATCCAACGAGCTACAACCTTCCTATAACATCACATATCTCATTAACACTCATAACTTCTAAGTGTGACTATCCCTAAGACGTCAGACTTAGGTCAACTCTGGTCAACGGTCAACGGTCAGCTCGACCGGACTCGGCGAGTACCTTGGCGACTCGGCGAGTCTAGACGTCCTCCAACTTTCTGAGATTCCTTATCTACTCGTCGAGTACCCTCCTCGACCCGACGAGTTACTCCTGGAAGAATCGCGGGGCCACCCCGACTCCACTCGCCGAGTTTGAAGAACAACTCGGCGAGTCCCAGTAAATCTTCAAGCTACTCGCCGAGTCTGTTCATCGGACTCGGCGAGTCCACGCCATGCAGTCGATCAAACTGCTTCCTGAGATAGGTCTCGTCCCGAAATACACATGCATGGGACCTTCTGGACCTCTAAAGGTCCTACTACAAGATTATAGTCGTTGGGTAACAAGGCACTAATTCATTTAATCACCAAATGGGTTCTATAACCCTAAATTCATAAACACATCAAACAACAGAAGGGAATCCGAAATATTACCTAGAATATGTCCTCTCTGTGTCTCCAAACCGCAGAACTCGAATCCCTTGCTGTTCCTTTAGCCAAAACCCTTCTCCTCCTTGCCCAACAATTTCTTCAAGCCCTAATATCCTCCAATCTTGCTCTAGATGCCCACAGCCGTTTAGGGTTCCTCTCAATCGACTAAAGACGGACGATGACGGCCTATAAGAGCATTAAATACGATCCAAAACTGAACGGTTAGGGTTTCTGCTGAACAGCGTCGACTCGCCGAGTCCATATTTGGACTTGTCGAGTCCAGTCGCGGACCCGCGACCAAGTCTGCGATCCTACTCGGCGAGTCTAGGCTCCAACTCGCCGAGTCCCCTCTCACTCACCCCAAAAACATAATTAAACAATACCTGAGATTCCGGGCTGTTACAACTCTCCCCCACTTGGATTAGACTTCGCCCTCGAAGTCTCACTCTGCAAATAGTTCCGGATGCTGCTCCCGCATTTCGCGCTCCGGTTCCCAAGTCATTTCTGATCCCTTACGGTGTTGCCATTGAACCAACACCAGAGGTACCTCCTTGTTCCTCAGAACCTTGATCTTCCGATCTCTGATAGCCACTGGTCTCTCCGCATAATTCAGGCTCGCATCCACCTGGATATCCTCCAATGGAACCACTGCCGACTCATCGGCTATGCACTTCCTCAACTGCGACACGTGAAAAGTGTCATGGATCTGACCCAACTCCGCTGGTAACTCCAACCGATAGGCTACCCGGCCTATCCTCGCAATCACACGAAATGGTCCAATATACCGGGGCCCCAATTTGCCCCTCTTCCTGAATCGAATCACTCCTTTCCAAGGAGAGACCTTCAGGAGAACGAAGTCGCCGACCTGAAATTCAAGCTCGGATCGGCGCCTGTCTGCATAACTCTTCTGTCGGCTCTGGGCAGTCAATAACCTTTGTCTCACTTGCTGAATCTGCTCTGTCGTCTGGAGCACGATCTCCGTGCTGCCCATCACTCTCTATCCCACCTCTCCCCAGCAAATGGGGGTCCGACACCTCCTACCATACAACAGCTCGAAAGGTGGCATACCAATGCTCGAATGATGGCTGTTGTTGTAGGAGAACTCTGCCAATGGTAAATACGCATCCCAACTACCCCCGAAGTCTAACACACACGCTCGGAGCATGTCCTCCAGCGTCTGAATCGTCCGCTCGCTCTGACCATCTGTCTGGGGATGGTATGCGGTACTAAAATGCAATTTAGTACCCAACTCCTCATGGAATTTCTTCCAGAATCTGGAAGTAAAGCGCACATCACGGTCTGACACAATCGAGATCGGCACCCCGTGCCGAGATACCACCTCTCTCACATATATCTCCGCCAACTTCTCCGCTGAAGAACTCTCACTGATGGCAAGGAAGTGTGCATTCTTCGTCAACCTATCCACGATCACCCAAATTGCGTCAACTCCCCTAGCAATCCTCGACAATTTGGTGATAAAATCCATAGTGATCTGTTCCCACTTCCACTCGGGGATCTCCAATGGCTGTAACTTGCCATGCGGTCTCTGGTGCTCAGCCTTAACCCTACGGCAGGTCAAGCACCTCTCAACGAACCATGCCACGTCCCTCTTCATACAGGGCCACCAATATTCCTTCCTCAAATCCAAATACATCTTTGTAGCACCGGGATGAATCGAGAATTTCGATCTATGAGCCTCTTCCATCAAAGTAGTACGCGTACCGCCCGCGAACGGTACCCAGACCCGACCCTGAAACGTCATAAGCCCTCGACTATCCTTAACAAACTCTGAGATTAACCCCACAACCCGCTCTTTCTTCTGCATTTCTGGTCGTACAGCCTCTGCCTGTGCCCTACGAATATCATCCAATACAAGAGTCATCACAGTCAGTCTCAAGCATACGTCTCGCAATGGAGTGCTCTCCGCCCTGCGGCTCAATGCATCGGCTACCACATTAGCCTTGCCTGGGTGGTACAGGATCTCACAATCATAATCCTTGACCACATCCAACCACCTCCTCTGACGCATATTTAGGTTGGGCTGATCCATCAAATACTTCAAACTCTTATGGTCCGTGTAAATCGTACATCGAACCCCATACAAGTAGTGACGCCAAATCTTGAGAGCGAACACTACTGCCCCCAACTCTAAATCATGCGTGGGATATCTCGCCTCATGAGGCTTCAGCTGCCTCGACGCATAAGCTATCACATGACCCCTCTGCATCAACACTGCACCCAATCCCGAAATCGATGCGTCGCAATATACCACGAAATCTTCCATCCCTTCTGGGAGAGCTAATACCGGGGCTTCGCACAATCTCTAGCGAAGTGTCTCAAAGGAGGTCTGTTGCTCGGGCCCCCATGAGAATGCAACACCCTTCCGGGTCAATCTGGTGAGTGGCACTGCGATCTTGGAGAAATCCTTGATAAATCTCCGATAATACCCTGCCAACCCAAGGAAACTTCTGATCTCAGAGGGTGACTTCGGCACCTCCCAACTCATCACCGCCTCAACCTTGGTCGGATCGACCAATATCCCTTTCTGATTAACCACATGTCCTAGAAACTGGACCTCCCGCAACCAGAAGTCACATTTGGAGAACTTTGCATAAAGCTTCTCCGACCTCAATACCTCCAGGACCTCCCTCAAATGCTCCTCATGCTGCTCTCTAGATCTCGAATACACCAGAATGTCGTCGATAAATACGATCACTGACCGATCCAACATCGGCCTGCATACCCTGTTCATGAGATCCATGAACACAGCCGGGGCATTGGTGAGTCCAAAAGGCATCACCACAAACTCATAATGCCCATATCGCGTCCTAAACGCTGTCTTCTGGACGTCTTCATCCCGTACTCTCACCTGATGGTATCCTGACCTCAGATCGATCTTGGAAAACCAAGATGCTCCCTGCAACTGATCGAATAAATCATCGATCCTCGGCAACGGGTAACGGTTCTTGACCGTTAGCTTGTTCAACTCCCGGTAATCAATGCACATCCGGTGTGAACCATCCTTCTTTTTGACGAACAGAATAGGTGCTCCCCATGGCGAGCTGCTCGGCCGAATGAATCCCTTCCCCAGCAACTCCTGGAGTTGCGAGGACAACTCTTGCATCTCTGGAGGTGCAAGACGATAGGGCACTTTAGCAATAGGCGCGGCCCCCGGAACCAGATCGATACTAAACTCTACTTGCCTCACAGGAGGTACTCCCGGCAGTTCCTCGGGAAAAACATCTGAAAACTCACGCACCACAGGGACCTCCTCAACTGACTTCGGTTTCTCGGAAACCTCCCGCGTATCCATCACATACGCCACAAAACCCTTACAGCCCTGCCGTAGACACTGCCTCGCCCTTGCGGCCGAACAAAAAGCTGATCCTGAACGGGTACCCTCACCGTACACCGAAAGAACTCCCCCTCTAGGGTCTCGTATAGTCACCAACTGACGCTCACAGTCGATGACAGCGCCGAATCGGCTCAGCCAGTCCATGCCCACGATGACACAGACATCCCCCATCGCGATAGGAATCAGATCAATCGGGAATCCAACCCCGAAAATCTCTAGTACACATCCCCGAAGAACCTCCGTAGCACAAATCACTTTCTCGTCAGCTATAGAAACTCTCAAAGGTCGACTCAACGACTCACAACTAACGCCGATATGCTGACTAAAGGCTAAGGACACAAAGGACCTACTCGCACCCGAGTCAAATAACACTAAGGCAGGCACAGAGTTCACAAGGAAAGTACCTACGCGCATAATAACATAAGCATAACATATCGACATTAAAATAATTACATGAATTACAACATACCTGCCACAACATCGGGCGCAGCGCGGACCTCCTCCGCAGTCAGCTGAAAGGCTCTTCCCCGAGCCCTCGAGGCCTCGGCCTTCACCGGTCGAGTCGCAGTAACTCCGGCAGCAGGTGCAGATCCCTGAAGAAGCTGAGGGCACTCGGCCTTCCTATGGCCAGTCTGGTTGCAATGAAAGCAAACCGTAAATCCCTTGGGACACTCCCTAGCAATGTGCCCCTCCTTGCCACACTTGTAGCAAGCACCAGATCGACATACTCCATCATGACTCTTGTTGCACTTCCCGCAAGTGCGACCCTTCGAACCTCCTGTCCTCGAATCAGCGGACTTGGTCCGCTTGGCTGCCGGCTGGAACTGAGCCGGTCGCCGGTCCACCCGCTGAGACTCGGCCTCCTCCCTAGCCTGGGTCTCCAACTCGATCTCGCGCTTCCTGGCATTCGCCTGAAGCTCAGCAAAAGTATGGTAAGTGGAGTTTGACACAAACTCCCGAATATCCCTCCTCAAGACACCCAAGTATCGGCTCATCCGAGCCTGCTCTGAGGACACCAGCTCAGGGCAAAACATCGCCCTCTCATGAAACTTCCGTGTGATCGCCGCCACCGAATCTGTACCCTGCTTGAGGGTTAGGAACTCCTGAACCAATCGTTCCCGCTCCACCGGAGGAACGTACTCATCCCTGAACATGGCAGTAAACCCCTCCCATGTCACCGCTATAGTCTCTGCCAAAGTGAAGTTCGCCGTCACGAACTTCCACCAGTCCTTCGCTCCCAGACGGAGCTGGTTCAAAGCGAACCGTACCCTCAGGTGCTCCGGGCATGAACAAGTGTAGAAGCACCCCTCTATATCCGCGATCCACCTCATCGCAGCAATCGGATCCTGCGTCCCATCGAACTCCGGTGGCTTCGTGTTGCTGAACTCTCGGAACAGCAACGAGTCACCTCCCTGTGGCCTAGCAGCGACCACAGCTGCGGTAGCTGCAGCGGTTGCAGCCTCAGTCAACGCGGCGTACCGCTCATCGAATGTCTCCATCAGGGTGGTCTTGATAGACCCAAACATCTCCGGGATCTCAGCCCGGATCGCCGCCGCCACCTCCTCGTGAATCATCTGACGAATATCCTCGTCACTCACACCGCTCGTACTCGCTCCGTGGCGTGGTCTAACCATGATGTCTCTGAAATGCAACATAAAACTATCAGAGACTCCATCAAGTGTAATCGCACTCGATAACGCAACCCTACCCCGTCCCCGATATCCAGGGATTCTTACTTGGGTCTCCCACTGACCCGGTGTCCTCGGTAGTACGGGCCCAATACTACCGACCACACCGCATCAGTGTTCATCCCAAGTCCTCCTCCCCAAACTTCGGATAGTGAGTACTCTACTTCTGATATGCACTATCTACCCGCATACTAGCAAAGCATCTCATATAAGCAAACTTCCCTAGACTAAGGCATCACAAATCAGGCCACTCTAGTCCTATCATGAATACCTAGTCTTCTAGCATGCATAACAATTCACATCATATAATATTGTAAGGTATTTTGGGGATCTTTACCGTTCGGGCGCTGACTGATCGTACACACTGCTTCTTTCTTGCTTACCACAAAACCATTTACAAACGTTTATGCCTTTATTTGAAAAGTTTCCTCAAATCCTCGGTTTGAGTTCAGTTACCCCCGAAGGTGCACCCGAATCCCTCAAACCAAGGCTCTGATACCAATTGTAACAACTCAAATTTTTCAAACAAATTTTTCATTTTTAAAGCATAATTAATTCCATTTAAAACAAGGCATAAATAGTTTAAGTATTCTGTCAAATACATATATTCAAAATCCCAAGATCATAAAAACAATCTTCAGTGTGTATCGATCATGCCGGCGCCTTCCCACGGTCCTCGCTAGTACCTGAAATACATGCACAACAACTGTAAGCATAAATGCTTAGTGAGTTCCCCAATATACAACTTACGCACATACGCCTTTCCAGGCCCGACCTTCCGGTCCATGTGTCTCAGGGGACTTCCGTCCCTGCTGGGTAAACCTTCTGGTCCTACCCACGCCGACCTTCCGGTCCATCACACAACATATCGCCTTCCGGCCCATAACATATTGCCTTCCGGCCCATAATATAATCGCCTTCCGGCCCATAACATACATAGCACATATAACAAATAACTTACCACATATAGCATACATATCACATATCATATCCGACCTTCCGGTCACACAGTCAAACCCTTCCGGGTACAGTATAGTGAGAAGACTCACCTCGTAAATGCTGAAAGCTAGCAACTCCTGAAATCACTCGTGCACAATCCAACGAGCTACAACCTTCCTATAACATCACATATCTCATTAACACTCATAACTTCTAAGTGTGACTATCCCTAAGACGTCAGACTTAGGTCAACTCTGGTCAACGGTCAACGGTCAGCTCGACCGGACTCGGCGAGTACCTTGGCGACTCGGCGAGTCTAGACGTCCTCCAACTTTCTGAGATTCCTTATCTACTCGTCGAGTACCCTCCTCGACCCGACGAGTTACTCCTGGAAGAATCGCGGGGCCACCCCGACTCCACTCGCCGAGTTTGAAGAACAACTCGGCGAGTCCCAGTAAATCTTCAAGCTACTCGCCGAGTCTGTTCATCGGACTCGGCGAGTCCACGCCATGCAGTCGATCAAACTGCTTCCTGAGATAGGTCTCGTCCCGAAATACACATGCATGGGACCTTCTGGACCTCTAAAGGTCCTACTACAAGATTATAGTCGTTGGGTAACAAGGCACTAATTCATTTAATCACCAAATGGGTTCTATAACCCTAAATTCATAAACACATCAAACAACAGAAGGGAATCCGAAATATTACCTAGAATATGTCCTCTCTGTGTCTCCAAACCGCAGAACTCGAATCCCTTGCTGTTCCTTTAGCCAAAACCCTTCTCCTCCTTGCCTAACAATTTCTTCAAGCCCTAATATCCTCCAATCTTGCTCTAGATGCCCACAGCCGTTTAGGGTTCCTCTCAATCGACTAAAGACGGACGATGACGGCCTATAAGAGCATTAAATACGATCCAAAACTGAACGGTTAGGGTTTCTGCTGAACAGCGTCGACTCGCCGAGTCCATATCTGGACTCGTCGAGTCCAGTCGCGGACCCGCGACCAAGTCTGCGATCCTACTCGGCGAGTCTAGGCTCCAACTCGCCGAGTCCCCTCTCACTCACCCCAAAAACATAATTAAACAATACCTGAGATTTCGGGCTGTTACACTTCTATTCAAGTAAACACAAATCATGTCGTTAATCAAGGTTAATCAAATTCATTTGGAATAAGTGAGTAATAACGGGCGATACCAATAAGTGTCGGTCGTAGTCTGTAGTTATAATCAAAGTCTCCTGGAAGGAGAGCAAGAGTTTGTGTATAGATCTATACGAGGGTGACTCCCCCACGCCTAAGTTGTTCACTACAGTTAGACTCAGCCAGTCTAGGATGACAAAATTTTAAGATCAATTCCGGTGTTCATTAGAATGTCAAGACAGACGAACTAGTCATTATCATGCATGGTTATAACGACTCACATAAAGATCGAATTCCATCTAAGTAATCATGGGAAATCATATTCATTCCCTGTGACGATACAATAATACAAAACAATCATACTATTTTATCGGAAAACATCGGGTTTTCCGGGGAAACCAATCTTATTCACTTGTACTTTCAATAACTATAATGCAAAACTTCTCATTTATACACGTTTCGAAATCATTCACACATATACTTACAGGATCATCACAACATTTTCATGAAAAGTCTTATTACAGAAAATATCGGATTTTTTGGGTTTTACAAACGACATAAACTATTTTACATCAAACATACTTATGAACTCACCAACATTATATATGTTAACCGTTTTGAAACTAATTTGTATTCTCAGGAAATCGTTAGAACGAGGAAGCATTCAGTGTGTTGAAAGTTTCTTTTGTAGTTGCTAATCATCAAACACTTTATATTTTGGGATCATGTAATGTAAACCATGTACTTTATGTAAACAATGCCAGTTGTACTATGTAATGTTTGGTGATGAATATGTTATGTTTCATATATACTCATTGTGATGATATTTCAATTTAAGTCACGCGAGCCCTCGGGCGTTTCCGTCGTCTGGTTCGGGGGTGTGACAATAATGGTGGGGGTTTTCTGATAAGTCAAGGGGTATTTTTGTAATCTTCCACTTTCCTTGATGAGAATGAATGTTTTCCATCCAATGTTGGAAGGAATTCACTTTCCTCAATATGGTGGAAAGTTTCTTTCATTTAGGAATCCTTTTCCCTCCTCTAAGTCCAACCAAACGCATGAATTCGAGGGAATTGGAATCCTTTTCCCTCGAATTCCATTCCTTTCCTGCTAACCAAACGCACCCTAATAATTGCACTTTTTACTTCGGATGCCAACATTTCAATTAATTCATTTTGAATTTTATGACTAAGGTAATGAAAATGACATTTTTTTATCTTGAATAAGTTGAAAATGGTGTTTCATTATAGGATCAAACTCAGCAATCATTTGAAGTACACCTAAAAAGTTACCAATAGATTTCTCATATATTTTTTTCATTAGTTCCACGAAAAGCCAAGTTATATTCAACTAAACATTTTACAACAACAATAATTCTTATCAAAACTTCTTTCCAATGTTGAGTATCTTTTTTTATTCTTTCTTGTAACTCTTTATCAATTGTTTTATTTTTCCTTAACTTAAGTCGTGTTTGTGTCCAAAATTTTAAATTAATCATGTGTTCAGAACTATGTTCATGTTTATTTAATTTTTCACTAAGATGTTTCCAATCATTAATTCCTTCGGTTGCCAAATTACTTCTAGATTGAGCTGTTTTAAATAACTTACAACAAAAACAAAACATTTTATCAAGTTCTTTCGAATACACTACCACTTTCTATCATAAGAGTCACCATTCCTTAATTTACGAACATAAAATTCACAAGAAAAATGTCTACCTAGTGCATCTTTTGGAAAAAATTTGTTATTTTCAATTTCCCTAATAGACTATTTTTCTACAAGCAAATCTTTCATTTTTAAATCTAACTTATCCCATACTCTTTGATCAAAAATATTAATATCATTAGATTAGATTTATCAACAAAATCATTATTTTCATGATCATTAGAATTTTCAGTAGGTTCATTAGAAGTTTCAATTGAACCTTTAGAATTATTAACAAAATCATTATTTTCAACATCATTAGAATTTTCATCATTATTTTCACTTCTAACAAAATACTTATTTAAAGATCCTTGTAATTTATTAGTAAGATCTTGTTCTCTTTGTTTTCGTTTTCTATTTTGAGCACCAGATGGTTGTTTTTTAGGAAACATATTTAAACTTCACAAAAAAATTAAAAGTCAAAAAATGTAGCAATAACAAAGAAGGATACAACCTGAAGTTACTTAGCAATCCGTATCCACAACTTGAAGTTAACAATCCGTATGCACAACTTGAAGTTAACAATCCGTATCCACAACCTAAACAAAAAAATAGTACCCTTTAGATTTTTAGAAATTAATCTAACATATTATTTAAAAAAATCAAAAACAGATAACTTTTTCAACATCATAATTTACATATCAAAATTTAATTTATGATTATATATAACAAATTATTTAGAATTCAGAAAGCCATATCATTATTCCAAAAAAAAATACATTAGTTTTTTAATATAAGAATTTTGAAATCATCATTTACATATCAGACTTTCAAAAATCAGAATTAAAAAAACTAATCACTTTAGCAAACTATATACATGCAGTCATTCAGAATCAGAAAAATCAAAATAAGAATTCACATATCAGATTTCAGATTATATAAAACAATCAAAGTTATTTTGATCATAAATAAGAGCAGTTACAAAAAATAGAAGAAAAAAATTACCTAGAAAATTAATGAAGCTTAGTGTAGTTAAAGATCAACAAGACTGCAACCTTGATCGAAATTTCACTTCTCCAGGCAGTAAGCTATATAAGAAAGTTGAAATTTCATAAATTTTAACAAGTAATCACTATTAGATTTTCGAAACTTCAAGTAGGTTATGCAAGAAATTTGAAATAATAGAAAAAACTTACTGGATTACAGGATTAGGACTTCAGGAGGACGAATTCAATCAATCACAACATCGCACCTTTGAATCTTCACTTTAACACAACAGATTTATAGCAATAGATAAACTATTACAGATTTAGAGTAGTAGAGGTCGATTCAGAAAGAAAGAACATAGGAGAAGCTATCGAGAGAGAGGGCGAGAGAAGACCGAAGGCTGAAGCGGACGAGAGAGGCCGAGAGCGATGAGCGATCGATAGAGCCATAGATGAGATGATTTTAAATTCTAATCGAGTAGTCAAAGGTCCATATAGATGTGGCCCAGTATACAATAATACCTATAACAGGCTTTAAAATTGATTTCCCACTAGAACTTGATGCCCTGGGCCGTGGCCCAGCTCACCCTGGGCTTGGGCCGACACTGCGCAGTTGAGGGGGGGGGACGCGGCCCACCCGGTTTTTGACATGTAGCAACATTCTAATGGACCAAGAAAACATCAGGAAGGCTTGTGATAAGAAAGCTCTTCATGAATTGAGAGATGCTCTTCCTCCTGTCATCTATAACTATGTTCATGGATGCACAACTACTAAGGAAATATGAGATACTTTGAAAGAGAAGTATCAAGGCAATGGAAGAACAAAGAAAAGTTTTGTGACAAAATGTTTATCTGAACTTTATGATTTCAAACAGAAAGAAAACGAAAACATTGAAGTTTACTATGACAGGATGAATGATCTGATCTTCATGTGCAATCGATATGGGGTAAATCGTACATCTCTAGAGTTCAATCTTACTTTCGTGTATGGACTCAGAAAGGAATGGTGAAACATATGCTTGATGATCAAGACAAAGGAGAATTTTGATACACTTTTGTTATCAAATTTGTACAATGTTCTTAAAATGCATGAATCAGAGGTAATGGAGATTGTTGAGGAGATAAATTTGAACTATGGTGGTCTAATGGTGTTGGTGTCGAAAGCAAATGTGAAGGAAGATGAGTCTGAGGTTGAAGTGAAAGAAGATGAGGAAGGATTTATGATAAATTCTGATGATGAAGCATTTGCATATTACTCTAATAATAAAGTGAAGAAGTTTTTCAAGAAACCAATCAGTGGAAGTTTCAAGAAAAAAATTTAAGAAGAAACAAGTGTCGAATGTTGGTGGGAATCAGAATGTGATGTCAAAAGCTGAGAAGAAAGAAGATGAGAAAAAGACTGAAGTGAAACTAAAAGGAGATTTTGGATACAACTGCAATTACTGTAATGGACACAATCAGATGGCTAAGGATTGCATGTTGAGAAAGATGGAAGAGAAGAAAGAGAAGGTGAAATATGAGGCTTATTATGCGAAAAGACTGGAAGAAGTTTGTGCTCAAACGAAGAATCTTTCGCTAATGGCAAAAGGAGGTGATGAGATTGATGGTATTTATCAGATATGGTCATTTGGATCTGACGATGAAGAAATGCATCATCCTACTCATGGTGTGTTATTTGCAAAGTATAAAGAAGGTGAATCTTGTGAAAAAAGCTTGGTTGAGAAAGGCATGGAGGATAGTGATGAGGAATTGGAGGAGTATGTGAAAGTTGATGAGGAAAGTGATGAAAAAGATTATGAGACCAATGGGAGATGTTTCGTTTTGATGACTCCAAAAGCTCCAATGACTGCAAAGGTACGTGATCTTCTTATCTCATTTAATATTTTCCTTTGAATTCTTATCATATTGTTTTATGTGAATTTAACGAAACTTGCTCTTACTTAAACAACATGCTTATTTCGATGAGTAGTGAAGTAGAGACATCTAAGGCATCCCTTTATGAAGCTTGTAATAGATTGGAAGAAAAGAAAATTAAAATATAGAGTTTAGATATTTACATCACAAATCTTTTGTGTGATAGAGATACTTTAAGAGTGGATAAAATGTTAGTCAAACGAAGTAATATCTATTGTAATACGGCTAAACATTTGTATACCAAGCTAACTGATCTTTATCATTCTGCTGATATTCGTGTTGAACAACATAGGAAGTTGCTTCCCTTTATTACTTTCAAACAAGAGTTAGTTGATGAGACTACTTTCGATTGTGAGGGTAAAGTAGTTGACTATGACACCATTCATAACGATTCATATGCATATGGTGTAG